>NC_057808.1:423517923-423628993 GCF_018294505.1 Triticum aestivum | reverse complement strand
ACGGTCGAAACGGGGGTCCTATTGATCGGGAGGGGTGTGGCGTACCGCAAAACGGACGAAACGGACCTCCTACGGTCGAAACGGGGGTCCTGTTGATCAGGAGGGGTGTGGCGTACCGCAAAACGGACGAAACGGACCTCCTACGGTTGAAACGGGGGTCCTGTTCATCGGGAGGGGTGTGGCGTACCGCAAAACGGGACTCCACGGGATACCGTTCATCTCCACCATCGACCTCCTCCAGCCTCCACGGGCTACCGTCGACCTCCTCCAGCCTCCACGGGCTCCTGTTCATCCAGCCTCCACCGCGCGCTACTCCACCGGCTACTGTTCAACCACCCCTCCACGGGCACCCCTCCACCGTCTACTGTTCGTCCCGCCGTCCACACCACGGGGTCCTGTTCAACCACCCCTCCACCGTCTACTGTTCATCCAGCCCTCCACACCACGGGGTCCTGTTCATCCAGAGGCAACGCCACCGCTCACTGTTCATCCAACCCCCCCCGCAACGCTCACTGTTCATCCAATCGATCGGCTTCAGTTAGCAGCAGTAGCGAAGGAATCGCTCGATCGGGTTCAGTTAACAGCCATCGATCGATCGCTCGGGTTCAGTAACGCGTAGCCTGCAGTGCAATCGCTCGGGTTCAGTTAGAGCCCAACGCCTCGCTCAGGTTCAGTTAGAGCCAATGCCTCGCACACACGCGCGTACGTGTATGAGAGAAACGCGCATCGCTCGGCCCCCGACCTCCCACCGTAACCGGGAACTCCCCGAAATTTTCCTCCCCCTCGCTTCTACCATGTTTTTTTCCGTCATGGACGGCCCAAAGAATGTCATGCAGCTGCGTCTCCGGCCCGCCCAGGACGAAAAGCCCATTTTTTGTCATGATTTTTTGTCATAGAAGTAGGAGCCCACCACATCTATGATGATACCGGGTTTTGTCACAATTATCATCATAGAAGTGTCATATGTATGACAGAAAAAATTTTCGTTCGACCCAAAATGTCACGGATGTGTCTCTTTTTTGTAGTGTTGTTCTAGGTAAAGCGAACGTCAAGCGTCCGTAGAGTTGTATCGGTGGTCGATAAAACTTGAGGGAATATTTGTTCTACCTTTAGCTCCTCGTTGGGTTTGACACTCTTACTTATCGAAAGAGGCTACAATTGATCTCCTATACTCGTGGGTTATCAGCAATGTTATGGGAAACGAACATATCCAAGAATTTTTCAATTGTGTTGGAAATTTGACTCTTGATGATGCTCCTATACTTAAAAGAACTAAGCTATTTCCTAGTTCTGAAACTTGGAAATAGATTTATCCGTACCCATCCTACTTTGAAAATATTGTTTTATGGGCTACCCGTTGTAAAGGATCCTAAGGCTAAAAAGCTAGCTACCCTTGTTCTGATGAATGAATAGTATGGGAAGCTAGGGAAATTTTTGATTTTTATGGTATGAGCCATGAAAAACCGGTGATAAATGAGATCTTTTATAATAGTGATTATATGTTGAGACATTTGCTTGGAAATAATCAATTTTTTGATGAAAACCTTAAAAAGGATATCCCCGTTTTAGATATAATCCAACAAGTCTTCAATGATGTTGATCAACACTATTCTTGGATTGTTACCGGAAATCAAAAGGATACGTAGATGGGAAACTTGATAATGCTAAAATTTCTATGGATAATGTGTTTCAAGTTATTTTTGCAAAGCCTCCTGATAAAAACACATCTATGGAAAATAAGAACAAATATGAGAACACTTGAATCTATGCATTATGCGTAGCTAGGGGCATAAAACGATAGCGCTTGTTGGGAGGCAACCCAATGAATAAATTTTATTTTTCCCTTTTTTTCTATTCTTGAGTGTTTGCACAATTAAGCTACTGTTATGATTGTGTTTTTTGTGTTCTAATTAGTGTTTGTGCCAAGTAAAGCCTTTGGGATCATGTTGGATGATAGTTGATTTGATCTTGTTGAAAAATAGAAACTTTGTATGCCAGTAACATAATTGTTTAAAATCACAGAAGCGTTATAAGATTCTGAATTTTTTACACAAGATTGATATACAAATTGCCTATGTTTTCCTAATTTTTCAGAATTTTGGAGCTATAAAAGTATACAAAGTTTTCAGATTACTACAGACTATTCTGTTTTTGACAGGTTCTGTTTTCTTTGTGTTGTGTGCTTATTTTGATGAATTTATGGTTTGTATTGGAGGATATAAGCCATGGTAAAGTTAGAATACAGTAGATATAATGCAAAAATAAAATATGAATGGGTTTGCAACAGTACATAGAGTGGTGAATTTGCTTTGTTATACTAACGGATCTCACGAAGGTTTTGTTGAGTTTTGTGTGATTGAAGTTTTCAAGTTTTGGGTGAGATAACGATGGATGAAGGAATAAGGAGTGAAAAGAGCCTAAGATTGGAGATGCCCCATGGCACCCTAGGTTATTATTAAAGGAGAACCAATCAACTAAGCTTGGGGATGCCCCGGAAGGCATCACCTCTTTCTTCTAACGATCATTGGTATTTTACTTGGAGCTATATTTTTATTCGTCACATATCATGAGTTTTGCTTGGAGCATCTTGTATTATATGAGTCTTTGCTTGTTTTTTGTTTGTGTCATCTATCCTTGCTGGAGACACCTATTTGAGAGAGCCAAAATTATGCTATGATTTGTTAGAATTGCTCTTTATGCTTCACTTCAATTTTTTTGAGCTATGGAATTGCTCTAGTGCTTCACTTATATCTTTTTGAGCATGGTGTGCTTTAATACTTTTGAACAAATAATCTCATGCTTCACTTATATTTATTTGAGAGTTAGTAAACTTTTTAAGAAATTCTCTCATGCTTCACTTAAATTATTTTGAGAGAATTTTTTTATGCTCATGTTCTTCACTTAAATTTGTTTGAGCTTATCAAAAGCAACATAAGAAATTAGTCCCAAAGTGATAGATATTCAAGAGGGATATAATAAAAACTTTCATGAAGATCATTGGACAAAATAAACTTGATTCTTTATAATAGTTTTGAGATATGATGATAGTAATATGTGAGCCATGTTGGTGAGTAACTATGCTTTAGTAAGAATATTGATGTTAAGGTTTGTGATTCCCTATGCAAGCACGAAAGTCAATATTTGTGCAATGAAATTACATCCTACTTGTGGTGCATTATTCAGTGTTAGTTATGCTTAATGCTCGCTTATGTAATTTTTCGTTTCTTGGTTGGTTGCTTCTCAATCTTTTTGCTAGCCTCCACTTGTACTAAGTAGAAATACCACTTATGCATCCAAAATCTTTAAAACCAATTTTTCCATATGAGTCCACCATATCTACCTATATGCGGTATTTTCGTGCCGTTCTAAGCAAATTTGTATCTGCCACCTCTAATTTTCAAAATAAATTTCCTTTTGTGTGCTCGTACCGCTCATGAAGCGGCAGGGGGTGGCTAATATTTTCCATGCTAGATGTATTATTCTCAAGATGAGTGTTTATTCACTTGTCATTGCACGAGAGTACGGCGGTAATAGGGATGCCCAGTCCCGAAATGAAAAAGAAATTTACTTTATGTTGTCAAAGAATAAATTCCTTGGAAAGTGTTGGTATGGAAGGCACCCGTGGATACGGCTAGCCATGGATTGTGAAAGAATGGTGGAAAAAGGAATAAACTTTATTTTCCGTTTGGGAACCGCCTATGATATATCTAGCATGGAAAGTGTTGGGAATTACTCGATCGTTTTCATTGACGGGAAAAGTATGCCTCGCAAAAAAAATTATCTCTCAATTTTTTGCTTTGAGCTCTGGCACCTCTACAAATTCCTACTTCCCTCTGTGAAGGGCCTATCTAATTACTTTATGCAATTTTTATTTTTATTTTAGTCTCCATGTTCTCTTATAAAGCACCAACTAAGGGGCACTATTATCGTACTTTAGCATTGGATGTAGCTAATATGTGAGTGTGTTTCATGAATGGATCAATGATTGAGCATGAGTGGGCTAGGGATAACTTTATTTAGTGTTGATATTTTGAAAGACATGGTTGCTTGTTGATATGCTTGAGTATTGAAATCTTCATGTCAAAACTAGACTATTGCTTTGAACCATATAAAAGTCCAAATGTCCATGCTACAAAATAAAATAATATGTGATAAACATGTTAGGCAACATTCCACATTAAAAAATTTGTTTTTATCATTTACCTACTCGAGGACGAGCATGAATTAAGCTTGGGGATGCTAATACGTCTCCAACATATCTATAATTTTTGATTGTTCCATGTTGTTATATTATCATTCTTGGATGTTTAACAATCATTTTATAGCAACTTTATATCATTTTTGGGACTAACCTATTGACATAGTGCCCAGTGCCAGTTGCTGTTCTTTGCTTCACAGAAAATCAATACCAAACGGAGTCCAAACACAGTGAAACATTTTGGAGATTTTTTCTGGACCAGAAGACACCTGTTGGGCCAAAGAAGTACCAAAGGGGGGCTCCGAGGTCCGAGGGGAGCACAACCCACCAGGGCGCGCCTGGCCCCCCCAGGCACGCACATGTGGGTTGTGCCCACCTCGGTGGCCTCCCGCACCGCCTCTTTGCTCTATAAATACCCCAATACTCCAGAAACCCTAGGGGAGTCGACGAAAATCAATTCCAGCCGCCGCAAGTTCCAGAAACACCAAATGCAATCTAAACACCATCACAGAGGGGTTCATCATCCTCATTGGTGCCTCTCCGATGATGCGTGAGTAGTTCATTGTAGACCTACGGGTCCGTAGTTAGTAGCTAGATGGCTTCCTCTCTCTCTTTTGGTTCTCAATACAATGATCTCTTGGAGATCTATTTGATGTAACTTTTTTTTGCGGTGTGTTTGTTGGGATCCGATGAACTTTGAGTTTATGATCAGATCTATGTTTTTATCCATGAAAGTTATTTGAGTCTTTTGATCTCTTATATGCATGATTAGTTGTAGCCTCATATTTCTTCTTCGAATCTTTGGTTTAGTTAGGCCAACTAGATCAATTTTTCTTGCCATGGGAAGAGGTGCTTTGTGATGGGTTCGATCTTACGGTGCTTGATCTCAGTGACAGAAGGGGAACCGACACGTATGTATCGTTGCTATTAAGGATAACAAGATGGGGTCTATTTTTGCATAAATAGATCTTGTCTACATCATGTCATCGTTCTTATTGCATTACTCCATTTCTCCATGAACTTAATACACTAGATGCATGCTGGATAGCGGTCGATTTGTGGAGAATAGTAGTAGATGCAGGCAGGAGTTGGTCTACTAATCTTGGACGTGATGCCTATATAATGATCATTGCCTAGATATCGTCATGATTATTTGAAGTTCTATCAATTGCCCAACAGTAATTTGTTTACCCATCGTATGCTATTTTTCTCGAGAGAAGCTACTCGTAAAATCTATGGCCCCGGGTCTCTTCTTCATTATATTTGCCTTCGCGATATATTTTTATTTGCTTTTATTTTTAGATCTGTTAATCTAAAAACACAAAAATACATTTTCACAATTTATTATTATTTACTTTATCTTGCGTTCCCGCGAGATCTATTTATCCAATCTACTACAATTTTACCTATCTTTTTACCCGTGAGGGATTGACAACCCCTCTCTTACGTCGGGTTGCAAGTATTTGTTCTTTGTGTGCAGGAGCCGTTTACGTGGTGTTGCATGGTTCTCCTACTAGTTCGATTACCTTGGTCTCATCACTGAGGGAAATACCTACCGTAGCTGTGCTGCATCATCCCTTCCTCTTTGGGGAAATACCGACGTAGTTCAAGCCGCAACAGGGACCCCAAGTACAATTCCTTCTACTTGGGCGCCTTCTTTGGCTGCTCCTCCCTCCCTCCGACCTATATATATGTGGGAGGGGGGCGCCTAGCACACAACAGACAATTGCCTAGTCATGTGCGGCGCCCCCTCCACCGTTTACACCCCCGGTCATATTTTCGTAGTGCTTAGGCGAAGCCTCGCGGAGATCACTTCACCATCACCGTCACCATGCCGTCATGCTGCCAGAACTCATCTACTACCTCGCCGTCTTGATGGATCAAGAAGGCGGAGCACGTCAACGAGCTGAACATGTGCAGAATGCGGAGGTGTTATACATTCGGTACTTGATCAGTTGGAGTGCGAAGAAGTTCGACTACATCAACCGCGTTGTTAATCGCTTCCGCTTACGGTCTATGAGGGTACATAGACACACTCTCTCCTCTTATTGCTATGCATCTCTGATATGTTTCCAACGTATCTATAATTTTTGATTGTTCCATGCTATTATATTATCTATTTTGGATGTTTTATATGCATTAATATGCTATTTTATATGATTTTTGGGACTAACCTATTAACCTAGAGCCCAGTGCCAGTTCCTGTTTTTTCCTTGTTTTAGAGTTTTGCAGAAAAGGAATACCAAACGGAATAAAACTTTTGTGATGATTTTTCTTGGACCAGAAGACATCGAGGAGATTTGGAGTGCAAGTAAGAAGAGCCACGAGGTGGCCACAAGGGTGAAGGGCGCGCCCCCGACCTTGTGGGCCCCTCGGTGACCCCCAGACCTAGATCTTCCTCCTATATATTCTCAAATATCCCAAAAACTTTGAGGGGAGCCACGAAACCACTTTTCCACCGCCACAACCTTATGTACTCGTGAGATCCCATCTAGGGGCCATTTCCGGTGGCCTGCCGGAGGGGGATTGGATCACGGAGGGCTTCTACATCAACACCATTGCCTCTCCGATGAAGCGTGAGTCACAGACCTACGGGTCCATAGCTAGTAGCTAGATGGCTTCTTCTCTCTCTTTGATTCTCAATACAAAGTTCTCGATGTTCTTGGAGATCTATTAGATGTAATACTCTTTTGCGGTGTGTTTGCCGAGATCCGATGAATTGTGGATTTATGATCGGCTTATCTATGAATATTATTTGAATCTTCTCTGAATTCTTATATGCATGATTTGATATCTTTGCATGTCTCTTCAAACTATCGATTTGGTTTGGCCAACTAGATTGGTTTTTCTTGCAGTGGGAGAAGTGCTTAGCTTTGGGTTCAATCTTGCGGTGCTCGATCCTAGTGACAGAAGGGGAAACGAGACGTATTGTATTGTTGCCATCGAGGATAAAAATATGGTTTTTATCATAATGCTTGAGTTAATTCCTCTACATCATGTCATCTTTCTTTATGTACTTAATACTCTAGATGCATGCTGGATAGCGGCCGATGAGTGGAGTAATAGTAGTAGATGCAGAATCGTTTCGGTCTACTTGACACGGACGTGATGCCTATATTCATGATCATTGCCTTAGATATTGTCATAACTTTGCGCTTTTCGATCAATTGCTCGGTAGTAATTTATTCACCCACCGTAATAATTTCTATCTTGAGAGAAGCCTCTAGTGAGACCTATGGCCCCCGGGTCTATTTTACATCATATTAGTTTCCCGTCAACTTGCCAATTTCTGTCGCCGTTCCACTATTTTGCAATCTTCTTTCCGTTCCATAAGCCAAAAATACCAAAAATATTACTTTACCGTTTATCCATCTCTATCGGATCTCACTTTGCAAATAACCGTGAAGGGATTGACAACCCCTTTATCGTGTTGGGTGCAAGTTGGTGTTTATTTGCGCAGGTTTTCGGTGACTTGCACGTTGTCTCCTACTGGCTTGATACCTTGGTTCTCAAAAGCTGAGGGAAATACTTACACTACTTTGCTGCATCACCCTTTCCTCTTCAAGGGAAAAACCAACGCAAGCTCAAGAGGTAGCAGGAAGAATTTCTGGCGCCGTTGCGGGGGAGATCTACGCCAAGCCGAGACATACCAAGTACCCCTCATAAACTCTCATCCCTCGCATTTAATTATTCGCCATTCGCCTCTCGTTTTCCTCTCTCCCACTTCTAAAATAATTTTCGAAAAGATTCGCCTTTTCTTCGCCCCTTTTCCGTTCGTCTTCTTCGCTTGCTTTTTGTGTGCTCGTGTGTTGGATTGCTTGCTTTGTCACGATGGCTCAAGATAATACCAAATTGTGTGACTTTTCCAACATGAATAACAATGATTTTATTAGTACTCCGATTTCTCCCGATACTAATGCGGAATCTTGTGAAATTAATACCGCTTTGCTGAATCTTGTTATGAAAGATCAATTTTCCGGTCTTCCCAATGAAGACGCCGCATCCCATCTTAATAATTTCGTTGATTTGTGTGATATGCAAAAGAAAAAAGATGTGGATAATGGTATTGTTAAATTGAAGCTATTTCCGTTCGCTAAAAATAGTATTGATTCATGGAATAAGTGTAAAGATGCTTTTATTTCCAAGTATTTTCCTCCCGCTAAGATCATCTCCCTTAGGAATGAAATTATGAGTTCTAAGAAACTTGATCATGAACATGTTGCACAATCTTGGGAAGGATGAAATTGATGATACGAAATTGCCCTACTCATGGTTTGAATTTGTGGATGATTATACAAAAAATTTAGGCCGGATTGAATTTTGCTTCTAGAAATCTTTTAGATTCGGCCGCGAGAGGCACTTTTATGGAATTTACTTTAGGAGAGGCTACTAAACCATAGATAATATTATGGTTAATATTCTCAATGGCATACTGAAAGATCTTCCACTAGTAAAAAAGTTGCATGCAATTGAAGAGATTAATCTTTTGAGTGGAAAGATGGATGAGCTTATGAAATTGTTTGCTAATAAGAGTGCTCCTATTGATCCTAATGATATGCCTTTGTCCACTTTGATTGAAAACAATAATGAATCTATGGATGTGAATTTTGTTGGTAGGAACAATTTTGGTAATAACACGTATATAGGTAATTTTAATCCTAGGTCGTTTCCTAGTAATTCCTCTAATAATTATGGTAATTCCTAGAAAAATTCTTATGAAAATTATAATAAGATGCCCTATGATTTTGAGAATAGTGTTAAAGAATTTATAAGTTCGCAAAAGAATTTTAATGCTTTGATTGAAGAAAAAATGCTTAAGATTGATGATTTGGCTAGGAACGTGCATAGAATTTCTCTTGATGTTGATTCTTTGAAACTTATATCTATTCCACCTAAGCATGATATCAATGAGTCTCTCAAAGCCATGAGAATTTCCATTGATGAGTGTAAAGAAAGAACCGCTAAGATGCGCGCTAAAAAATATTGGTTTATAAAAACGTGTTCTTCTAGTTTCCGTGAAAATTATGATGAAGATCTTAAAGTGATTGATGTGACTCCTATTGAATCTTTGTTTTACAACGTAAATCTTGATAAAGATGGGACTGGAGGTGAGTCAACTTTAGTTAAAAGGCGTCCCAGTGATTCGGAGTTTTTAGAGCTTGATGCAAAAATTGATAAAAGTGGGATTGGAGAGGTCAAGACTTTAGATAGCAATGAACCCACTCTTTTGGATTTCAAGGAATTTAATTATTATAATTGCTCTTTGATAGATTGTATTTCCTTGTTGCAATCCATTATGAATTCTTCTCATGCTTATAATCAAAACAAAGCTTTTACTAAACATATCATTGATGCTATGATGCAATCTTATGAAGAAAAGCTTGAATTGGAAGTTTCTATCCCTAGAAAACTTTATGATGAGTGGGAACCTCCTATTAAGATCAAGTTTAAAGATTATGAATGATATGCTTTATGCGATTTGGGTGCTAGTGTTTCCATGATTCCAAAAACTTTATGTGATGTATTAGGTTTTCGTGAATTTGATGATTGTTCCTTAAATTTGCATCTTGCAGATTCCACTATAAAGAAACCTATGGGAAGGATTAATGATGTTCTTATTGTTGCAAATAGGAATTATGTGCCCGTAGATTTCATTGTTCTTGATATAGATTGCAATCCTACATGTCCTATTATTCTTGGTAGACCTTTCCTTAGAATGATTGGTGCAATTATTGATATGAAAGAAGGAAACATTAGATTTCAGTTTCCGTTAAGGAAAGGCATGGAACACTTTCCAAGAAATAAAATTAAATTGCCTTATGAATCTATTATGAGAGCCACTTATGGATGTTGGGGAACGTAGCATGCAATTTCAAAAAAATTCCTACGATCACGCAAGATCTATCTAGGAGATGCATAGCAACGAGAGGTTGAGTGCGTCCACGTACCCTTGTAGACCGAAAGCGGAAGCGTTAGTTTAACGCGGTTGATGTAGTCGAACGTCTTCACGATCCAACCGATCAAGTACTGAACATACGGCACCTCCGAGTTCAGCACAAGTTCAGCTCGATGACGTCCCTCAAACTCTTGATCCAGCAAAGTGTCGAGGGAGAGTTTCGTCACCACGACGGCGTGGTGACGGTGATGGTGATGTGATCCATGCAGAGCTTCGCCTAAGCACTACGACAATATGACCGGAGGAGTAAACGGTGGAGGGGGGCACCGCACACGGCTAAGAAACAATTGATGTGCATTGGGGTGCCCCCCTGTCCCCGTATATAAAGGAGGAGAGGGGAGGAGGCCGGCCCTAGGGGGCGTGCGAAGTGAGGGAAACCCACTAGGACTCCTAGTCCTAGTCGGCCCCCTTCCTTCTTTCGGAGGGGGAAAGGGGGAAGGAGAGGGAGATGGAGAAGGAAAGGGGGGCCGTGCCCCCTCCCCTTGTCCAATTCAGACTGCCCATGGGGGGGGGGGGGCGTGCGCCACCCCTTGTGGGCAGCCCTCTCTCTCCCCTTATGGCACATGTGGCCCATTACTTTCCCCGGGGGGTTTCGGTAACTCCTCGGTACTCCGATAAATATCCGTAACACTCCGAAACCATTCCGGTGTCCGAATACTATTGTCCAATATATCAATCTTTACCTCTCGACTATTTCTAGACTCCTCGTCATGTCCGTGATCTCATCCGGGACTCCGAACAATCTTCGGTCACCAAAACACATAACTCATAATACAAATCGTCATCGAACGTTAAGCGTGCGGACCCTACGGGTTTGAGAAGTATGTAGACATGATCGAGACACATCTCTGATCAATAACCAACAGCGGAACCTGGATGCTCATATTGGTTCCTACATATTCTACGAAGATCTTTATTGGTCAAACCGCAATGACAACATACGTTATTCCCTTTGTCATCGGTGTGTTACTTGCCCGAGATTCGATCATCAGTATCCTCATACCTAGTTCAATCTCGTTACCGGCAAGTCTCTTTACTCGTTCCGTAATGCATCATCCCACAACTAACTCATTAGTCACATTGCTTGCAAGGCTTATCATGATGTGCATTACCGAGAGGGCCCAGAGATACCTCTCCGATACTTGGAGTGACAAATCCTAATCTCGATCTATGCCAACCCAACAAACACCTTCGGAGATACCTATAGAGCATCTTTATGATCACCCAGTTACGTTGTGACCTTTGATAGCACACAAGGTATTCCTCCGGTATTCGGGAGTTGCATAATCTCATAGTCAAAGGAATATGTATAAGTCATGAAGAAAGCAATAGCAATAAAATTTAACGATCATTATGCTAAGCTAACGGATGGTTCTTGTCCATCACATCATTCTCATAATGATGTGATCCCATTCATCAAATGACAACACATGTCTATGGTTAGGAAACTTAACCATCTTTGATTAACGAGCTAGTCAAGTAGAGGCTTACTAGGGACACTGTGTTTTGTCTATGTATCCACACATGTATCAAGTTTTTGGTTAATGCAATTCCAGCATGAATAATAAACATTTATCATGATATAAGGAAATATAAAATATCAACTTTATTATTGTGTCAGTGTGGAACGACACCTATGGGATCACAAGAATCCCTACTACGGTTGCTAGGGCGCAGGGTTGCGAGAAGAGCAGGATCAGTAGCCAGCACGAGGATCGTTTACCCAGGTTCGGGCCGCGAGGATGCGTAAAACCCTAGTCCTGCTTTGGTGGGTGTATTTCAGAGAGTTCTTGAGCTCTCGAACTAGCTATGGTGAGTGCGTGGTTCCAAAGAGCCAAATCCTTCTCCAGTATGCCATGGACCTCCTTTTATAGGCGAAAGGGGCTGCCACAGTGGCATACATGAGGTGGAAAGGCGCACAGTGCTATGAGCTTATCGCTCGTATTACAGGACAAGTCGCATTTAATGCGCCGCTGAGGTGTCCCCTAGCTTTATCAGGGACGGGGGCGAGGCCCGTCCGTCGCCGCTCCTCCTTGCTTCGACATGCGCCCTGGCCAGCGATGCGTGCGGCGCCATGTAGGCAGGCAGGCAGCTGAGGTGGCGCGGTGGTAGGGTCTTCACGAGATCTGCATGCTTCCACGCAGGTGCTTGATGAGTTGGCCTGGACGCTGCATGTTGCCGCGCAGGTGCCTGCCCAGCTGGTCGGGCTGGCAGCTACATGTGAACGGTGGTGGAGACTTGGTTGGTGCGGGCCTGGTAGTGACCCTGCCGGCGTCTTTGGCGAGGGCCTTGCCGGGTGGCCCGGCAAGGGTCTTGCCGTGGCGCGCTGTCGTCCCCGGCAAGGATCTTGCTGGGGGTCTCGTGGCTTTCCTCGGCAAGGATCTTGCCGAGGATCGTCGTCTTCTAATCCTCATCTGATCTTGGGTGTTCCTTGTCTTCACAAAGATCTGCATGCCACCATGGAGGTGCCTCCCGAGCCCTGGCCCAACGTGATATTGGAGACCGTGGGCTCAATGGTGGCTCGCTCTGTTGGTGTGGGGCGAGCTGCCCCGGCAAGGGTCTTGCCGGGGCTGCCCCCGGCAAGGGTCTTGCCGGGGGAAACTGCTCCGCCCCTCTGCTTCCTTGCGTCCTTGGCGTTGCTCTGGCTATCTTGGGCTTTGGTTTTACCTTGGTTCACCTCCCCTGTTCTGCTTGGTGTGACCGTGGGCGCGGCTCCGACTGCCCATGCATAGGTAAAGGGGTACAAAGGTGCGCCCCTTCTTTTGTACACCGACAGGAGCCCTCGGACCTGGGCCATACATAAGCGCGACACGTTGTTGGGCCAGGCCCAAAACGGTGCGCGGGCAGGCGGGGCGGTTTTACCGCGGGAAAACTTTTTCGCGCGCTTCGCTTCCCACGAACCGCGCGCGGCGTGGCGCGGCGTGGAGGGGTGCGCGCGATGTGGGCGGCATGCGTGGGGCAGTTCCCGCATGCATGCGTCATATCGTAGTAAAGAGGCCGCTCGCGCCTTCCCCATAAAAAGAGGGAGGCGTGGAGGCGCATCTCATTTACCGCGCGGGGCTGGGTCACGGTCTTCAAGGCGTCCACACCCCATGATCACGGGGTGGGGAGAGGTTGCCTCACCCGTCCCCTCAATTCTGCATGTTCGCCACGCGTCCTCCATGCGCTTGGGGTGGCAGGCAGTGGAGGCGGGAAACCGGGACGTTGCTGGTTGGGGCAGCGGGTCGGTCCCGATTCCCTGCGCCTCTGGTGGCTGGATTGGCCGAGCGGGGCGGCCGAGCCCCGACCCCGCCCCTTTATAAGGAGGGGGAAGGGAGGGATGTCATCCCGCACTCTTCTGTCATCTATCTCCTCCTGCTTCCGCTTCTTCCTTTCACTCGCCATGGAGAAAGGGAATCCTGGTCCTTCGTCGGTGGCGGCGAGGGTCGCTGCTCGACAGCGCGTCCCTCCCCCTCCTGAGCCCGCGGTGGTGGAGCCGGCCACGAGGGGAAGGGATAGGGGGTGAGGCCGTGGGCGAGGCCGGGGCAGAGGTCGTAGTGCCCAGGGAAGAGGAGGACGGGGCGGCGCGCCGGCTTCGCCCCCGCCAATGATGCCTTTTCCGATGGAAGGCCATGTCGGAGACCAGCCCCGCGAGTTCTTCATCAGGCTGCGCCGGCCTCCGCGTCGCCGTCTTCGTCTTCCCGCCCCGTTTGCTCGGGAGATGGAGTGTGACCCGCCCCAATCCCTCAGATTGCACATGAGAGGCTGTGGGAATGGGGGCACGCGGGTCGACGTCGACTTCCCGGCTCCTCGGGTCATGTACCTCCGTCGCGGATGGAAGACGTTCGCTCGCATCCACAGCCTGACGGCGGGGCTCATCCTCTACTTCAAATTAATGGAGGACGGCCTGCTCTCCGTCAAGGTCTTTGGAGACTTCGGGACTCGCCTGAAGTGCTGCGTGGAGAGCTCCTCCGACGGAGATTCTAACGATGGAAGCTCTTCCTCGAGCGAAAGTGATGAGGAGGACAGCGGGGCAGATGACGGGGACGAGTCCGACTAGGCGTCAGACGCCCCGCGCCTGGGCGGGTGTGGCAGCAGCAGCATCTGCACCTGGCCGCTCCTCCTGGGGGTTCCGCCGGGGGAGGGGCCACCTCCTTGAACTTTTCGGGGCCGTCTCCTTGGGCGATTGGCGTCGGGGGGCTGCGGAAGAGCAAGAGGGCGGGCGGCAAGGCCGTCAACTCGGAGTACGCGGGCACCGACGCCTTCATCGTGTATTGACGGTCCTGCCGCCTCGTCTTCCAGCTCCTTTCCCAGCACCGTCATCTCCGGCCCACCCTCGGGTAGGCACCGAGGTGTTCTCTTGGTCCTTTCTGCTGCTCGTAGCTCGCCTAGGCGCCCCTTTTGCCCTTTAGCCTTCTTGACCTGCCTCCTGAGGAGAGGGACAAGAAAGGGATTATGGGCATCTTATCTCTTTTTTAATCTGTAAGCCTTCGGGGCTTGTTAAATTTAAAGCTTGTAATCCCCCTTGCTCATGGTTTTCATTCCATACGAACTGTACCTGTGTGGGATGTTTTTTTTAATGAAAAAGGGATGTTTGCCGGGTTTTTCCGTTCGCGGGTAGACCCCGCGACAAGGAGCGAATCCTTGTTACAATTTAAGATAAACGTTTTCACCCGGCAACAGGCCTTGCCGCCCCCCCACTTCGCTCGACCATTCGCGCGCCCTTGGCGGAGGCAGGGATGAAGCGGGCTTAGGCTCCTCGTTCTACTTCCTTGCCACCGCGACTACAACGAAATCTGGGCCCAGGAGATAATCCTTGGGTATAGAAAAGGGGAGCACGGTGGCCTAGAAATAAAATGAGGTTTTACATATCCCAGTTCCGTTCCGAAATGCATGAAAGAGGATGAAAGACTTATCTGGATCTGCAGCCCCCGGCAACCTTGTCTTGCCGCGGTTGGATCCTTGTGCTTGCAGCCCCCGGCAACTCTGGTTTCCCGGGGTCGGGACGTCGGTCCGTTTCCTTTCATCCAAGTAGCTCAGAAGAAGTGCTCATGTGCCCTGCGAACCAAAGGAGGACAGAAAAGAAACAGATAAACGCGCACTCGACCTCTAGGCGAGGGGTTAGTCGCCGCTAAGCACTATCAACCCTAACCAAGGAAGAGACTCGACCTAGCATGCATGCTATAACTTAGGGCGCCAGCGCTTCATTTATTTATGCTCAGGGTCTGCGCCTGGCTTTGTACAAAGGGTTACATGCCTTGCCGGCAAAGCTTGTACAAAAGGTGGCTTGCCGAGAGGCCTTGCAAGCCGCGCCTTACGGGTAAAACTTGCGAAGATGCTCGATGTTCCAGGAGTTGCTCACTGGGACATCATCTTCGTTCTCCAGGCGGACTGCGCCGGGCCTGGTGACTCGCATTACCCGATAAGGGCCTTCCCACTTTGGCGTCAACTTGTTGGAATTCTTGGCCGACTGAACGCGCCGAAGAACAAGGTCGCCTTCCTCAAAGCTTCGAGCATGAACCTTGTGGCTATGGTAGCGGCGCAAGGCTTGCTGGTAGTGCACTGCTCTCACAGCCGCCCGAAGACGATCTTCCTCAAGGAGCGTCGCGTCATCTTGGTGCAACTGCTCTTGCTCAAGCTCATCATAAGCGAGCACTCGAGGTGACCCGTATATGAGTTCCGTGGGGATAACTGCTTCTGCCCCGTATACCAGGGCAAAAGGTGTCTGGCTGGTGGCTCGATTTGGCGTCGTCCTGATCGACCAAAGAACCGCCGGCAACTCATCAATCCAGCGCCTTCCGCTCTTGTGCAGCTTGTCAAAGGTCTTCGTTCTCAGGCCTCGCAACACTTCAGCATTTGCCCTCTCCGCTTGGCCGTTGCTCCGTGGGTGTGCCACGGAAGCAAAACAGACCTTGCTACCGAGGTCTTGAATGTATTGCTTGGGCGCCTCAATCTGCCCAATAGCCTTGATTTTGTCTGGGTTTGCCTCGATCCCGCGCTGCGACACAAAGAATCCGAGAAGCTTGCCGGATGGAACGCCGAAGACACACTTCTCAGGGTTCAGCTTAAGGTTGATCTTGCGCAGGTTGGCAAATGTCTCTTCCAGATCTTGCACAAGAGTTGGCCCGTCCTTGGTTTTGACCACTATGTCGTCCATGTATGCCTCCATATTTCTATGGAGCTGAGGTTCAAAACCAATTTGGACTGCTCTTGCAAACGTCGAGCCAGCACTCTTCAACCCGAAAGGCATCCATAAAAAGCAATACGTACCACATGGGGTGATGAATGCTGTCTTTTCTTCATCCTCTCATCATGAAGATTTGGTGGTAGCCCGAGTAGGCGTCGAGGAATGATAACAGATCACACCCGGCCGTGGAGTCAACAATCTGGTCGATGCGCGACAACGGGAAGGGGTCCTTAGGACAAGCCTTATTGATATCTGTGTAATCAATAAACAGCCTCCACTTCCCATTCGCCTTGCGCACCACTACCGGATTGGCCAACCACGTCGAGTGGAGCACTCCTCTCACCAAACCTGCCGCTTCCAACTTCCTGATCTCCTCTGTGATGAACTCCTGCCTCTCCAGAGCCTGCTTTCTGACCTTCTGCTTGACGGGTCGCGCATGAGGGCAGACAGCTAGGTGGTGCTCAATCACCTCCCTGGGAACACCGGGGATGTCGGATGCTTGCCACGCAAAAACGTCGACATTCACCCGCAGGAAGGTGACGAGCGCGCCTTCCTATTTGCTGTCGAGGGTGGAGCCTATGGTGAAGGCCCCTCCCGTGCCATCCTCCCTGGCAGACACCTTCTTGGTCTGAGGTGGCTCGGCTCTGGATTTCTTGCTTTTGCTGGTAGAGCTCTCTGGCACGTCCTCGATGGTAGCGTAGCACTCCGAAGAGGCGTGCTTGCCGGAGTGGTTGCGAGAGGTCTTGCCGGGCTTCCCCTTCCCTTCCGGGCCTCCAGCGGCAGGAGCAGGTGCCTTGACGGCAGCTGCTGCAACTGCTTCCCGGTAGAGTTGGTCGACGCAGATCAGCGCGTCCTTCTTGTCGGAGGGGATGGAGATGATGGTCAACGGCCCGGGCATCTTTAGCATGTTGTAGGCGTAGTGTGATGCTGCCATGAACTTGGCTAGTGCCGGGCGGCCGAGGATCCCGTTGTGGGGCAAGGGGATGTCGGCCACGTCGAAGATGATCCTCTCCGTCCTATAGTTCAACTCTCCTCCAAACGTCACGGGCAGTGTGACCTTCCCCTTCGGCTGGCTCCTCCCCGGATTGACCCCTTGAAACGTACCCGTTTCCTCGAGGTCTCCATCAGGAATTTGCAGTCTTTTGATCACGACAGGCGAGATCAAGTTCAGGCCGGCCCCGCCGTCAACCAACATCTTGTTCACCTTGAGGTTGCGTATCGTTGGTGAGACCAACAATGGCAAACACCCGACCGCGGTTGTGCGGTCAGGGTGGTCCTCGGCGTCAAAGATGAGGGGCGTGCTGGACCACTTCAGCGGCTTCTGAGCGTCGAACGATGGTTCCGCTGCTGTAATCTCATGCGCCCACTGCTTGAGCTGGCGGTGAGAAGTATGCAGCGAGGCGCCACCATCGACGCACATGGCCTCCATAGCCTTCTGGAACTCTTGCTCACCGGACTCGTCGTCCTTGTCGTGATCATCGTCTTCTTGTTTCTTGTCACGGCCCCGGCCGGGCCTCTCTTGCTGGTTGTCCTTGCCGCGGCGGCCTCCTTGGCCACCATGCTTCTTGCCGGATCCCTCAACACCATCCTGGTCCTTCTCCTTGTCCCGCCTCTCATACTCAGCTTTTTGCTTCTCAGCAAGCAGCTCGACTTGTCGGCAGTTCTGGAGGTCGTGGCCCTTGGTGCGGTGGATCTTGCAGTATTGCTTGCCGGAGCTTCCTGGCTTGTCGGTAGCCGCCAAGGCCCGGCAGGTGGCACACCCGGCAATCTCCTTGCCGGGGGCGTCTGCCTTGACCTTCTTGGTAGCGCCGGTGTCGTCAGATCCTTCAACAGCAAGCACGGCCTTGCCTTTGCATTTCCAGTTGCGACGCAGGCCCTTCTTTGTCGGGGTGGCGGCGTCTTCGTCGGTAGAGTCGGTTTCCGCACCGGCGTCTTCGCCGGGGTACTTCCTTCCCTCTTCAGCCCGGGCGCACCTATCGGCCAGAACGTAGAGCTCGGCCACATCCTTAACCTTGGTCATCGCCAGCTCTTCGCGCATCTTGCGGTTGCACACGTTCTGATGGAACGCGCTGATCACAGCGGCGGGATGAATGTCGGGGATATTGTACTGCACCCGACTGAATCTCTTGATGTACTTGCACAGGGTTTCCCCTTCCTTCTGGGGAATGATATGCAGATCACTGGCCTGGCTATAAGCTTGGTGGCCTCCTGTGAAGGCGCCAACGAACTCATGGCACAGATCCGACCAAGAAGAAATGGAATCCGCCGGCAAGTGCATCAACCAAGACATAACATTGGGCTTCAGTGGTAGCGGGAAATAGTTGGCAAGCACCTTGTCGTCGCGAGCTCCAACAGCCTGCATCGCGATGGTGTAGATGTTGAGGAACTCGGACGGATGGGTCTTGCCAGTGTACTTCTCGCCGACGTCAGGCTTGAACGTGCGGTGGGACGGCCACTGGAACTGCCGCAGCTCACGGGTGAAGGCCGGGCAGCCCACCTGGTAAGGTAGGCCGCCGGAGCCCCCCGGTGCTGGGTGGTCCATGGCGGGTCCCGCCCGCTTGTCCGACTGGTGGCGTGTATCGCGCCGGCGCGCGGTGGTGGTCCGAGCATCTTTGTGAGCTCGTTCTCGAAGAACTTGGCGCAGGTCACGGTGGGTCCGCGGGTCGGACGACGCTATAGAGATGTTATCACAAGCGTCGTCACGACGGGCAGACGCCCGCGGCGGCTGGCGAGGAGGAGGAGAGTGCACCGTGGCCGCAGCTCCCCCGGTCCTCCCAGCGCCAGCACGTGGTGGCTCGGTGGAGCGCCGACCTGAGGGCCCCGCTGGTCACGGATCGTCTTTGTTGGCGACGACGACGAGGCTTCGGATGGTGGCCCTCCAGTCGTCGAGCTTCTCTGCAGCAGGAGGGAAGTCGAGGAGCAGTTGCGCGCGCGCCAAAGCTTCTGCTGGCGTGGGCGGCGGCGATAGCTGCGTGGATCGCGACATGCTTCGACTTCTAACTGCGTTAGAAGGAGCTCCGTTACGACCCAGCGGCTGCGTGCCGTTTTCGCCAGCACTTCGGCGGGCATGCTGAACCCCTTCATCCCGCGGATGACACACAGGGCTGTTCCCACGGCGGTGCCCGGGGTCACCAGCGTGGTGTTGCTGCTCGGCGCGCACACCATGGGAAGAGCGCGCAGTGGTCTTTGGTGTGGGTGTCTTGGAGGTCGCTGCGCCGCCCGAAGGTGGCACAACGACACCCCTGGAGGGCCCCGCACCGCTTGCGGGGGCCCCAGCTCCGTCTTTGGATCTGGCGACGTGCGGCCGGTCGTTTGGCGCACGAACAACGCCGCTCGCCAGGCTCTGACTGCCAGGGCGATGCTGCTGCTCGCGGACCGCGGCCCGGGTCCTGTCCGCGACCGGTCCACTGCTCGTCCGCACCGGTACGGCTGTTCGGCTCCCAACGAGCCGATCGCCCTGGCCGTCTTCTTCTTGGGAGCCATGGTGACGAAGAGCTGCTAGGCTAACTACTAGACCAGATTCTCACAATTGCGCCCCCTACCTGGCGCGCAAAGATGTTGGTGTGGAACGACACCTATGGGATCACAAGAATCCCTACTACGGTTGCCGGGGCGCAGGGTTGCGAGAAGAGCAGGATCAGTAGCCAGCACGAAGATCATTTACCCAGGTTCGGGCCGCGAGGATGCGTAAAACCCTAGTCCTGCTTTGGTGGGTGTATTTCAGAGAGTTCTTGAGCTCTCGAACTAGCTATGGTGAGTGCGTGGTTCCAAAGAGCCGAATCCTTCTCCAGTATGCCATGGGCCTCCTTTTATAGGCGAAAGGGGCTGCCACAGTGGCATACGGGAGGTGGAAAGGCGCATAGTGCTATGAGCTTATCGCTCGTATTACAGGACAAGTCGCATTTAATGTGCCGCTGAGGTGTCCCCTAGCTTTATCGAGGACGGGGGCGAGGCCCGTCCCGTCCGCCGCCGCTCCTCCTCGCTTCGACACGTGCCCTGGCCAGCGATGCGTGCGGCGCCATGTAGGTAGGTAGGCAGCTGAGGTGGTGCGGTGGTAGGGTCTTCACGAAGATCTGCATGCCGCCACGCATGCGCTTGATGAGTTGGCCTGGAAGCTGCATGTTGCCACGCAGGTGCTTGCCCAGCTGGTCGGGCTGGCAGCTGCATGTGAACGGTGGCGGAGACTTGGTTGGTGCGGGCCTGGCAGTGGCCCTGCTGGCGTCTTTGGCGAGGGCCTTGCTGGGTGGCCCGGCAAGGGTCTTGCCGTGGCGCGCTGTCGTTCCCGGCAAGGATCTTGCCGGGGGTCTCGTGGCTTTCCTCGGCAAGGATCTTGCCGAGGATCATCGTCTTCTAATCCTCATCTGATCTTGGGTGTTCCTTGTCTTCACAAAGATCTGCATGCCACCATGGAGGTGCTTCCTGAGCCCTGGCCCAACGTGATGTTGGAGACCGTGGGCTCAAGGGTGGCTCGCTCTGTTGGTGTGGGGCGAGCTGCCCCGGCAAGGGTCTTGCCAGGGTTGCTGAGGCTGCCCCCGGCAAGGGTCTTGCAGGGGGAAACTGCTCCGCCCTTCTGCTTCCTTGCGTCCTTGGCGTTGCTCTGGCTGTCTTGGGCTTTGGTTTTTACCTTGGTTCACCTCCCCTGTTCTGCTTGGTGTGACCGTGGGCGCGGCTCCGACTGCCCGTGCACAGGTAAAGGGGTACAAAGGTGCGCCCCTTCTTTTGTACACTAACATATTGCCTCTAGGGCATATTTCCTTCAGTCTCCCACTTGCACTAGAGTCAATAATCTAGTTCACATCGGCATGTGATTTAACACTAATAGTTCACATCTTTATGTGATTAACACCCATAGTTCACATCGCCATGTGATGAACACCCAAAGGGTTTACTAGAGTCAATAATCTAGTTCACATCTCTATGTGATTAACACCCAAAGAGTACTAAGGTGTGATCATGTTTTGCTTGTGAGAGAAGTTTAGTCAATGGGCCTGCCACATTCAGATCTGTATGTATTTTGCAAACTTCTATGTCTACAATGCTCTGCACAGAGCTTCTCTAGCTAATTGCTGCCACTTTCAATATGTATCCCGATTGAGACTTCAGAGTCATCCAGATCGGTGTCAAAGCTTGCATCGACGTAACTCTTTACGATGAACTCTTTATCACCTCCATAACCGAGAAATATCTCCTTAGTCTTCTAAGGATAATTTTGACCGTTGTCCAGTGATGTACTCTTGGATCACTATTGTACCCCTTTGCCAAACTCATGGCAAGGTACACAATAGGTTTAGTATACAGCGTGGCATACTTAATAGAACCTATGGCTGAGGCATAGGGAATGACTTTCATTCTCTCTCTATCTTCTGCTGTGGTCGGGTTTTGAGTCTTACTCAACCTCATACCATACAACTCAGGCAATAACTCCTTCTTTGACTGATCCATTTTGAACTCCTTCAAAATCTTATCAAGGTATGTACTCATCGAAAGTCTTATCAAGCTCTTGATCTATCTCTATAGATCTTGATGCCCAATATGTAAGCAGCTTCACCGAGGTCTTTCTTTGAAAAATTCCTTTCAAACACTCCTTTATGCTTTCCAGAAAATTCTACATCATTTCCGATCAACAATATATCATTCACATATACTTATCAGAAAGGATGTAGTGCTCCCACTCACTTTCTTGTAAATACAGGCTTCACCACAAGTCTGTATAAAACCATATGCTTTAATCACCTTATCAAAGCGTATATTTCAACTCCGAGATGCTTGCACCAGTCCATAGATGGATCGCTGGAGTTTGCACACTTTGTTAGCACCTTTAGGATCGACAAAAACTTCTGGTTGCATCATATACAACTCTTCTTTAAGAAATCCGTTAAGGAATGCAGTTTTGACATCCATTTGCCAGATTTCATAAAATGTGGCAATTGCTAACATGATTCAGACAGACTTAAGCATCGCTACGAGTGAGAAAATCTCATCGTAGTCAACACCTTGAACTTGTCAAAAACCTTTTTCGACAAGTCTAGCTTTGTAGATAGTAACACTACTATCAGCGTCCGTCTTCCTCTTGAAGATCCATTTATTCTCTATGGCTTGCCGATCATCGGGCAAGTCAAGCAAAGTCCATACTTTGTTCTCATATATGGATCCTATCTCAGATTTCATGGCCTTAAGCCATTTTGCGGATTCTGGGCTCATCATCGCTTCCTCATAGTTCGTAGGTTCATCATAGTCTAGTAACATGACTTCCAAAACAGGATTACCGTACCACTCTGGTTGACCTACGAGGTTCGGTAGTAACTTGATCTAAAGTTTCATGATCATTATCATTAGCATCCTCACTAATTGGTGTAGGCATCACTGGAACTGATTTCTGTGATGAACCACTTTCCAATTCGAGAGAAGGTACAACTACCTCATCAAGTTCTACTTTCCTCCCACTCACTTCTTTCGAGAGAAACTTCTTCTCTAGAGAGGATCCATTTTTAGCAACAAATATCTTGCCTTCGGATCTGTAATAGAAGGTGTACCCCAACAGTCTCTTTTGGGTTTCCTATGAAGACGCACTTCTCCGATTTGGGTTCGAGCTTATCAGGCTGAAGCTTTTTCACATAAGCATCGTAACCCCAAACTTTAAGAAACGACAGCTTATGTTTCTTTTAAACCACAGTTCATATGGTGTTGTCTCAACAGATTTAGATGGTGCCCTATTTAACGTGAATGCAGACGTCCCTAATGCATAACCCCTAAACGATAGTGGTAAATCGGTAAGAGACATCATAGATCGCACCATATCTAATAAAGTACGGTTACGACGTTCGGACACCACTACGCTGTGGTGTTCCAGGTGGCGTGAGTTGCGAAACTATTCCACATTGTTTTAAATGAAGACCAAACTCATAACTCAAATATTCGCCTCTGCGATCAGATCGTAGAAACTTTATTCTCTTGTTAAGATGATTTTCCACTTCACTCTGAAATTCTTTGAACTTTTCAAATATTTCAGACTTGTGTTTCATTAAGTAGATATACCCATATCTTCTCAAATCATCTGTGAAGGTCAGAAAATAAGGATACCCGCCATGAGCCTCAACACTCATCGGACCGCATACAACAGTATGTATTATTTCCAATAAGTCAGTGGCTCGCTCCATTGTTCCTGAGAATGGAGTCTTAGTCATCTTTCCCATGAGGCATGGTTCGCAAGCATCAAGTGATTCCAAAAGCCCATCCGCATGGAGTTTCTTCATGCGCTTTACACCAATATGACCTAAACGGCAGTGCCACAAATATGTTGCACTATCATTATCAACTTTGCATCTTTTGGCATCAATATTATGAATATGTGTATCATTACGATTGAGATTCAATAAACCATTCACATTGGGTGTATGGCCTGATACGTCTCCAATGAATCTATAATTTTTGATTGTTTCATGCTATTATATTATCTGTTTTGGATGTTTAATGGGCTTTAATATGCTATTTTATATTATTTTTGGGACTAACCTATTAACCGGAGGCCCAGTGCCAGTTTCTGTTTTTTTTGCCTACTTTAGAGTTTTGTAGAAAAGGAATACCAAACGGAATCCAAACAGAATGAAACCTTCACGATGATCTTTCTTGGACCGAAAGCAAACCAGAAGACTTGGAGTTGAAGTCTGGAACTCCGCGAGGAGGCCACGAGGCAGGAGGGCCCGCCCAGGGGGTAGGCGTGCCCCCATCGTCGTGGGCCCCTCGGAGCTCCACCGACGTACTTCTTTCGCCTATATATACTCTTATACCCTAGAAACATCAGGGAGAGCCATGAAACCACTTTTCCACCGCCTCAATCTTCTGTACCTGTGAGATCCCATCTCGGGGCCTTTTCCGGCGATCTGCCGAAGGGGGAATCGATCACGGAGGGCTTCTACATCAAGAACATTGCCTCTCCGATGAAGCCTGAGTAGTTTACCACAGACCTTCAGGTCCATAGTTATTAGCTAGATGGCTTCTTCTCTCTCTTTGATTCTCAATACAAAGTTCTCCTCGATGTTCTTGGAGATCTATTCGATGTAATACTCTTTTGCGGTGTGTTTGCCGAGATCCGATGAATTGTGGATTTATGAACAAGTTTATCTATGAATATTATTTGATTCTTCTCTGAATTCTTATATGCATGATTTGATATCTTTGCAAGTCTCTTCGAATTATTGGTTTAGTTTGGCCTACTAGATTGATCTTTCTTGCAATGGGAGAAGTGCTTAGCTTTGGGTTCAATCTTGCGGTGTCCTTTCCCGGTGACAGTAGGGGCAGCAAGGCACGTATTGTATCGTTGCCATCGAGGATAAAAAGATGGGGTTTATATCATATTGCTTGAGTTTATCCCTCTACATCATGTCATCTTGCTTAAAGCGTTACTCTGTTCTTATGAACTTAATACTCTAGATGCATGCTGGATAGCGGTCGATGTGTGGAGTAATAGTACTAGATGTAGAATCGTTTCGGTCTACTTGACACAGACGTGATGCCTATATTCATGATCATTTCCTTAGATATCTTCATAACTATGCGCTTTTCTATCAATTGCTCGGTAGTAATTTGTTCACCCACCGTTATACATGCAATTTTCAGAGAAGCCACTAGTGAAACCTATGGCCCCCGGGTATCTTTCTTATTATATTGCATCTCTTTTTATTTACATCGCATCTCATTTACTATTTTGCAATCTTTACTTTCCAATCTATACAACAAAAATACCAAAAATATTTACTTTACTATCTTTATTAGATCTCACTTTTGCGAGTGACCGTGAAGGGATTGACAACCCCTTTATCATGTTGGTTGCAAGGTTCTTGATTGTTTGTGCAGGTACTAGGTGACTTGTGCGTTGTCTCCTACTGGATTGATACCTTGGTTCTCAAAACTGAGGGAAATACTTACGCTACTTTGCTGCATCACCCTTTCCTCTTCAAGGGAAAACCAACGCATGCTCAAGAGGTAGCATGGCCATAGAAGGTTTTATTCATGTAAATAGAACAACAATTATTCTCTGACTTAAATGAAAAACCGTATTGCAATAAACATGATCAAATCATATTTATGCTCAACGCAAACACCAAATAAAATTTATTTAAGTTCAACACTAATCCCGAAGGTAGAGGGAGTGTGTGATGGTGATCTTATCAACCTTGGAATCACTTCCAACACACATCATCACCTTGCCCTTAACTAGTCTCTGTTCATTTTTCAACTCCTGTTTTGAATTACTAACCATAGCAACTGAACCGGTATCAAATACCCTGGGGTTATTATGAACACTAGTAAAGTACACATCAATAACATGTATATCAAATATACCTTTGTTCACTTTGCCATCCTTCTTATCCGCCAAGTATCTAGGGCAGTTCCACTTCCAGTGACCATTTCCTTTGCAGTAGAAGCACTCAGTTTCAGGCTTGGGTCTAGCTTTGGGCTTCTTCATGGGAGTGGCAACTTGTTTGCCATTCTTCTTGAAGTCCCCTTTATTCCCCTTGCCCTTTTTCTTGAAACTAGTGGTCTTGTTAATCATCAACACTTGATGCTCATTCTTGATTTCTACCTTCGCCGATTTCAGCATCGCGAAGAGCTCGGGAATCATTTTCGTCTCCCCTTGCAAATTATAGTTCATCACAATGTTCTAGTAGCTTCGTGATAGTGACTAGAGAATTCTGTCAATCACTATCTTATCTGGAAGATTAACTCCCACTTTATTCAAGCAATTGTAGTACCCAGACATTCTGAGTACATGCTCACTGGATGAGCTATTCTCCTCCATCTTGTAGGCAAAGTACTTGTCATAGGTCTCATACCTCTCAACACGGGCATGAGTCTGAAATACCAATTTCAACTCTTGGAACATCTCATATGCTCTGTGGCATTTCAAAACATTTTTGAAGTCCCGGTTCTAAGCCGTAAAGCATGGTGCACTAAACTATCAAGTAGTCATCATAACGAGCTTGCAAAACGTTCATAACGTCTGCATCTGCTCCTGCAATAGGTTCGTCACCTAGTGGTGCATCAAGGACATAATTCTTCTATGCAGCAATGAGGATAATCCTCAGATCGTGGACCCAGTCCGCATGTTTGCTACTATCATCTTTCAACTTAGTTTTCTCTAGGAACATATCAAAAATAAAACAGGAGGGCTATACGCGATCTATTGATCTACAACATTGATATGCAAATACTATCAGGACTAAGTTCATGATAATCTTAGTTCAATTAATCAAATTACTTAAGAAGTCCCACTTAGATAGACATCCCTCGAGACATCTAAATGATCACGTGATCCATATCAACTAAACCATGTCCGATCATCACGTGAGATGGAGTAGTTTTCAATGGTGAACATCTCTATGTTGATCATATCTACTATATGATTCACGTTCGACCTTTCGGTCTCCAGTGTTCCGAGGCCACGTCTGTACATGCTAGGATCGTCAAGTTTAACCCAAGTATTCCGCATGTGCAAAACTGTCTTGCACCCGTTGTATGTGAACGTAGAGCTTATCACACCTGATCATGACATGGTGTATCGGCACGACGAACTGTCGCAATGGTGCATACTCAGGGAGAACACTTGTACCTTGAAATTTTAGTGAGGGATCCTCTTATAATGCTACTGCCGTACTAAGCGAAATAAGATGCATAAAAGATAAATATCACATGCAATCAAAATATGTGACATGATATGGCCATCATTATCTTGTGCCTTTCATCTCCATCTGCAAAGCACCGTCATGATTTCCATCGTCACCGGCTTGATACCTTGATCTCCATCATAGCGTCGTTGTCGTCTCGCCAACTATTGCTTCTACAACTATCGCTAACGCATAGTGATAAAGTAAAGCAATTACATGGCGATTGCATTTCATACAATAAAGTGACAACCATAAGGCTCCTGCCAGTTGTCGATAACTTTTACAAAATATGATCATCTCATACAATAATGTATATCACATCATGTCTTGACCATATCTCATCACAACATGCCCTGCAAAAACAAGTTAGACGTCCTCTACTTTGTTCTTGCAAGTTTTACGTGGTTGCTACAGGCTTCTAGTAAGAACCGTTCTTACCTACGCATCAAAACCACAACGATGTTTCGTCAAGTTTGCTGTTTTAACCTTCAACAAGGACCGGCCGTAGTCAAATTTGATTCAACTAAAGTTGGAGAAATAGACACCCGCCAGCCACCTTTATGCAAAACAAGTTGCATGTCTATCGGTGGAACCGGTCTCATGAACGTGGTCATGTAAGGTTGGTCCGGGCCGCTTCATCCAACAATACCGCCGAATCAAAATAAGACGTTGGTGGTAGGCAGCATGACTATCATCGCCCACAACTCTTTGTGTTCTAGTCGTGCATATCATCTACGCATAGACCTGGCTCGGATGCCACTGTTGGGGAACGTAGCATGCAATTTCAAAAAAATTCCTACGATCATGCAAGATCTATCTAGGAGATGCATAGCAACGAGAGGGGAGAGTGTGTCCACGTACCCTTGTAGACCGAAAGCGGAAGCGTTAGTTTAACGTGGTTGATGTAGTGTAACATCCCAAATTTTCAATTTGGAATGTTATATATTAGATCATCATTGCACAGCATATTTTGTTGCATTTTGGCAAAATCCTCAAAAATCCTAAGCAACTCAAGGACCCTCGGAGAGAGTTGGGGATTTTTCCCGGTTTTCATATTTGATTTTTATCAAGTGAAACGAGGATTTTTGGTTTTAATTATTTTTCTCTTCGAAAAATATTTCATATTAAAATAAATGAGAGGAGAAAATATTACTTCTCCAAAATAATTGAAATATTGGAGGAAAAATATTAAAATCAAATATTTGTTTTTATTCGGATTTTATTTGCATTAGAAAAATTGCATGTTTTAAAAACTGCATTTTTAGGGCCAAGAAAATGTTCACCTCGTTCTAATGATTTTAGACGGTGAAAATTTATTTTGGCATTTTTAGATTTTTATTTATTTTTCTAGGATTTTTTTAGGTTCGGTGGAATTAATTAAAAAAAAATCCCGAGCGCGCCGACTGGGCCGAAGCCCAGCCGACGGCCCACCACCCCGCGCGGCCCAGCCCCCCCCCCCCCCCCCCGAGTCATCCCCGACCTAGAGACAGTCGCCGCCGCCCGTGTCCCGATCGAGCACGCCAGCCCCGCCGCCCGTCGCCCCTTCCCCAAGGCAGCACCCCCCTCCCTTAAATACCCACCCCGCCGCCGCCCTCACCTCACCCCGCCCCCGACCCGAAGCCGCCAGGAGCCGCCCGACGCCGGAGCCGAGTCGCCGCCGCCGAAGGAGCTCGCCGCCGGAGCCCGCACCCCGCCGCCCCTCGCCTCCCCGCACCTCGCCGCACCCGAAGACCCCGCCGGAGCCCCGTCCCGCTCGCCGGAATACCTCGCCAGAGGTATAGCCGCAGCCGCCGTTCGCCGGCCGTTTTAAAAAAAAAACCGCTTCGGTTTTTTTTTCGTAACCCTAGGTTTATTTTTGTTAGATCGGTTTATTTTTTTCTGTCGGTTTAGTTAGTTAGTGAACGTTCACCGATCCGTTCGTTTTAATGAACGTGTTCACCGGTTAGTCGTAGTTAACGAACGTCCGTTCGTTTAACTGTTCGTCAGTTTTATTTTCGTCGGATTATCCACGATTTTCCAGAATCGCGATTTCTGATCTGTTTTTCGTTTTAGTTTAACTTTTCGCTCGTTTATCGGAATCAGGCGATTCAAGCGCCTAGAGTTTCGTCTCGAATTTCTCTTTCCGTTTAATCTACTCAAACACGTTTTTGCTACTGTAAATTTTTACCTAGATCCAGATTAGTAAACGAAGCTTGTTTCTTTCGCCGTTTGACTTTCGTTGCTTCGTTCGATTTGTTTCTTTTTGCAAACCGGAGTTCTTAAGTTGAACTTTCTGGTTAGATCTTTTATTTGAGTTTTACCTGTGCATTTGATGAGTGCTTATTGTATGCTTGTTTGTTTGCGATAGAGTACCCGGAGTGCGCCGCTTGCTACTTCGAATCTCTAGGTTTCACGGATCATCAGCAAGGCAAGTAACACTTTGATCATACCTCTTTACTACCCAGTTTTATTGGATTAGATCAACCCTCAAACATTGCATGGTTAGGATCTAATTAAATTGTGGGTATTGGGAAGTAGTTGAGGTAGTACCTATTACCTGTTTATTATCAAACCCTTGGGAGTTACTTCTACGTTTGCTTATATTGCTATGCTATGCTCGTAGACGTGGATTGGGTTTGAGAGATATTCACGATATATGTGAGATTTTTAATTAATGGTTTACTTAAGGTGGCAACTAAAACTCACATCTGGGTGGATTGAGGTACCTGGGTATTCCGGGATTGCCTGTTTTTCTTTTGGACCGCCACCCAGGTTCAAAGGGATCATGAGATTATTCATGCTAGAAACTTCCGTGTGCAGCCGCAAGCTATTATGGGCTCTAGCATAGTCGAGTAAGTTGTGGGAAACCTTTCCATGATGGGCTAGAAGATGTAGGGGATTGTAGGTGTATCGGCCTATCTATCGATTAAGGGGACCTCTTCGGAAAGACTATGTCTCGGTCATCCGTTTCTCAAACATCATGTAGTGCGAGAATCAAGCGGAGGCGATCGAGTCTTGTGGGGAAAAGTGCACAAACCTCTGCAGAGTGTATAAACTAATCATGGTTAGCCGTGTCCCCGGTTATGGACGTTTTGAGTATCTAGTATCTGGATTATCATGTGAATCTCATCACCATGTTACTTTAATTAATCTTGTTGGGTTAATGATGATACTTAATTGGGATTGAGATGCTGTCAACCATCTCAATGTTTAACAACCACCATGATAGTTAAATAAAATTTATTCCTTTGCAGTAGGGAAAAATTGGCTTTTTTGCAAAACAGTAACCATAGAGCTTTCCACCAGCCAAATATGCATGTAGTGATAGCATCATTCTGTTCATTACTCTCTATGTGTTATTTTGCCAGCATATTCCATGTGCTGACCCGTTTTCGGGCTGCAACGTTTCATGTTGCAGACTTTTCAGACGACGAGTAAGGTGCCTTAGGTCGTGGTCTTATACTCAGTGATGCCGTTGGAGTTGATGGACTCACTTATCTTCCAAGTCTTCCGCTGTTATCGTATTTAGATGGCCTTAAGCCATATTATCATACTTATTTCTCTTTTGAGATACTCACTGTAATAAGTGTGTGATTGCTACTCTGTTATAAATCCTCCATTTGTACTGTGCGTGTCAGCATTACTGATCCAGGGATGACACTGGTGCACAGAAGCACAGACTGTTTGAGGTCTGGTCGCTACAAAGGTGGTATCAGAGCACACGCTGACTGTAGGACACAACCACTAAGTTTAAACCCTAGAACACTACTCTCTTCTCATTTCTTACTCCTCTCCATTTTCTACTCTTTTAGGAATGGCGGATGCAAGGAACTAGTTCATGCAACCAGATGAAGATACACCCTTTGGACGCCACTTGAAGGAAGTCACTAGATACCTAAACATCGGAATTCCAAGCTTCACCGGAACCTACAACGCCACATTACCAGAAGAAGAGCGCTGGAAGATTCAAGTTCAATTTCCAGGAAGGACGTTTACGCCAGTCACTGAGCCTATAGAGTTTTCCTTTGATGCACCAACCTGGAGTTTAGGGAAGAGCATGGGTGCCCACATCTCTATGGGTGCATTGGAGAAGTCTACCACAAGGAGCTTAAGGATACTATCTACCAGATTTGTGGACGCCAAGATGAGCAATGGGAGATGATCAGCACCAAGAAGGATGGATCAATTGCAGCTTTCATCCAGGAGCAAAACCAACACATTCGTCGCCAGGAGAACCAGATGTGCGCAGACATGATAAATCTGAAGAAGGCATTGACCAAGATCACGGAGTTAGAGGAAGAACTCAAGGCTACACGCGAGGATTATATGGAGGAAATCATCGCACTAGTAAGGAAGAACGGTGACCTGACACAGAAGATCGGAGTTTTCATCGGAGACCCAGCCTCTGGAGGACAAGATGACGATTCTACTTGCCCGGATAACTACATCATCATCGACGACACCGACTCGGACCCAAGTGAAGATGATTTTGTTGATGAAGCTGGAGCAGATATCATGGAGTCTTCGACCGATCAAAATTTCTAGTAGACCACCATAATCAGTAGTTGTATTCCCCCATGTATATAGTATAGTCCGAACACGTATTAACGATAGTTAGATCGATTGTATGCCTTGTTTGAATTGATTGAGTGATATTGATTGTGTTTGTCTCATGAGCATATGGGTAGTGTTTTCCCTCTAGACCTCATTCTATTCTAAATTCTCATCTTTTCTAAACCTATCAGATGCCTCCGAGACGCGACACCGGATTTGTTTTCCCACCGGAGATCACTCAGTTGATTCAGCAGCAGAATGCCCTGATTCAAGTGTTAGTACAGAACCAAGGCAGTAACAACAACAACAACAACCCACCACCACCACCTGTTGATCACTTAGCCCGTTTCTTGAGGCTAAATCCACCGGTGTTTTCCAGCAGCACCGAGCCGATTGTTGCAGATGATTGGCTCCGCAAAGTTGGAAGGGAGTTGACCACTGCAGGATGCACAAATGCGGAGAGAGTGCGTTTTTCCGCACATCAGCTTGATGGACCCGCAGCATCATGGTGGGAGAATTACACAAGCCACACACCCTATTGACACTGTCACCTGGGATCAGTTTCAGCAAGCTTTCCGTACTACCCATGTTTCAGCAGGAGCTATGGCCATGAAGAAGCGTGAGTTTCACAACCTAGGCCAAGGAGGACGCACCGTAGGCCAGTATGTGGAGGACTTTAGTAAGTTAGCATGTTATGCTCCATATGACGTTGCTACAGATGCAGCCAAGTAGGAGAAGTTTCTGGAAGGACTGAATGATGAGCTGAGCATGCAGTTGATGGTAGCAACCTTCAACAACTACCAGGAGTTGGTAGATAGAGCACTCATGATTGAAGGGAAGCAACAGCAGATTGAAAACCGTAAGAGGAAGTATGGACAAGGGAAGTACAATTCTGGAGCTCAGCAGAAGCCACATTTTACCCCGAAATCGGGAGGACATTTTCAGCATACCCATGGAGGAGGTAGTCCGCACAACCATAATGGCTCCAAGAATGGTAATGGGAATGGAGGAAGCAACGGTCAGAACCGTACCAACCCTTCAACCCCAGCTAAGAGAGACCTGAGCTAAGTCACTTGCTTTAAGTGTTAGAAGACTGGGCATTATGCCAATGAATGTCCTGAAGCCCAGAATGGAAATTTTAATGGAAGCTCTGGGAAGAAGCCGAACCCTTTTAACAAAGGACAAGTGAACCACGTTTACGTGGAGGAGGTTGAAGCACAGCCTGATGAAGTAATAGGTAAGTTTTTGGTTAAGTCATTTACTGCACTCGTTCTTTTTGATACTGGTGCATCGCATTCATACATATCAAGGGGATTTGTGGATAAGTATAAATTGCCCACCAAGGTTCTTAAAACACCTATGTTAGTAAGTTCACTAGGAGCAGAGTATATGGCAAGCCAAGGATGTTTTCAGATGCCATTGCCATAGGTAGGCATGTTTTCCCCTCAGACTTGATAATCTTGGAGTCGCAAGGTTTGGATGTAATTTTGGGTATGGATTGGCTATCGATGTACGGAGGAAACATCGATTGCGCCAGTAAGACGATTTCGCTTACCACCCCAGAAGGAAGAAGGATTAAGTATGTATCCCGGCATGTGCCGAAGAGGACTCAAGTAAATTCCTTATCAGGAGTTGTACAGGAGGAAGTACCAGTGGTGAAGGATTTCCCCAACGTATTTCCAGAGGAGTTGCCAGGCATGCCACCAGATAGAGACATTGAGTTTTTGATCGAGCTTTTGCCAGGCATAGGACCAATATCTAAGAGACCGTACAGGATGCCCGCAAAAGATTTGGAGGAGATTAAGAAGCAGATTAAGGAGTTACTGGATAAAGGCTATATTCGCCCAAGTTCGTCACCTTGGGGATCACCAGTACTTCTAGTGGAGAAGAAGGATGGTTCGTTAAGGATGGTCGTTGATTATCGTGGATTGAATTAAGTGACCATCAAAAATAAGTACCCACTGCCGATGATCAATGATTTGTTTGACCGATTACAAGGAGCTAAGGTATTTTCCAAGATCGATCTACAATCAGGATACCATCAGTTGAAGATTCGAGAGCAGGATATACCTAAGACGGCTTTTCCCACCAGGTATGGGCTGTATGAGTATACCGTTATGTCATTTGGTCTGACTAACGCACCTGCCTATTTCATGAACCTGATGAACAAAGTGTTTATGGAGTTTTTGGATAAGTTCGTCATAGTGTTCATTGATGACATTTTGGTCTACTCAAAGAACGAAGAGGAGCATAAGGAGCATTTGCGTTTGGTACTTGAGAAGCTCAGAGAACATCAGTTATACGCCAAGTTCAGCAAATGTGAGTTTTGGCTGAAGGAAGTTGGATTCCTCGGACATGTTATATCCGGAGAAGTAATAGGAGTAGACCCTACCAAAGTTGTCACTGTGACCAATTGGGAATCACCCACGTCAGTTGGAGAAATCCGGAATTTCCTTGGACTCGCAGGATACTACCGGAGGTTCATTGAGAATTTCTCGAAGATTGCAAAGCCCATGACTGAGATATTGAAGAAAGACACCAAGTTCAATTGGACCGAGGATTGTGAAGCTAGTTTTCAGGAGTTGAAGAAACGTTTGGTTACATCACCAGTGTTGATTCTGCCAGACCAACGCAAGGATTATGAAGTTTATTGCGACGCTTCACGTCGAGGACTTGGAGCAGTGCTAATGCAGGAGGGAAGAGTTGTTTCATATGCTTCATGACAACTTAAACCCCATGAGAAGAATTATGCCACGCATGATCTGGAGTTAGCAGCCGTAGTGCATGCGTTGAAGACATGGAGACATTTTCTCATCGGAAATCACTGTGAGGTGTACACGGATCACAAGAGTTTGAAGTACATTTTCACGCAGAAGGAGTTGAATCTCAGGCAGAGGAGATGGTTGGAACTCATAAAGGATTATGATATGAGATTGCATTATCACCCCAGAAAGGCTAACGTAGTAGCAGACGCGTTGAGCCGCAAGAGCCATGTCAACACACTCATGACCGGAGAGTTACCAAAAGTATTAGTCGAGGATCTTCGCGAGCTATGTTTGGAGATAGTACCGAGAGGCTATGTAGCAACGTTGGAGATTCAGTCTACCTTGATGGAAAGGATTAGGGATGCTCAAACGACAGACAAGGAGATTGATGAGATAAAGGAAAGGATGAGTAAAGGAAAAGCCAAGGGATTTCGTGAGGATGAGCACGATACCTTATGGTTTGAGGACCGCGTTTATGTGCCCAATGATCCAGAGATCAGGAAGTTGATCTTGCAAGAGGCCCATGATTCACCGTATTCGATTCACCCAGGAAATACCAAGATGTATTTGGATTTGAAGGATACTTTCTGGTGGACCGGAATGAAGAAGGATATTGCGGAGTATGTAGCAGTTTGTGATGTATGTCAGAGAGTAAAGGCAGAGCATCAGAAGCCAGCAGGATTGCAACAGCCATTGCCGATACCCGAATGGAAGTGGGATAAACTAGGCATGGATTTTATCACGGGATTGCCTAGGACTCGTTCAGGCTATGACTCGATATGGGTTGTAGTCGATCGTTTGACGAAAGTAGCTCATTTTATCCCAGTGAAGACCACTTACACCAGTGCTAAGTTGGCAAAAATATACATGACCAGAATCGTATGTCTGCATGGAGTTCCGAGGACCATTGTATCAGATAGAGGAACCCAGTTTACCTCGAAGTTTTGGAATCAGTTACATGAAACTTTGGGAACCAGGCTAGAATTCAGTACAGCTTTTCATCCACAGACAGATGGACAAACCGAGAGAGTCAATCAGATTTTGGAGGACATGTTGACAGCTTGTGCGCTAGATTATGGATCTAGTTGGGACGACAATTTGCCGCATGCAGAGTTTTCTTACAACAACAGTTATCAAACAAGTTTGAAGATGGCCCCTTTCGAAGCTTTGTACGGAAGGAGGTGTAGAACACCATTGTTATGGGACGAAGTTGGAGACCGTCAGTTGTTTGGACCAGATTTGATTAAAGAGTCTGAACAGAAAGTGAAGTTGATTCGCGATAGGCTCAAGGTAGCCCAATCCAGGCAGAAGAGTTATGCGGATTCTAAACGCAAGGAGACAGTTCACGAAGTCGGAGACAGAGTTTATCTTCGTGTATCACCACTTCGAGGAGTGAAGCGCTTTGGAGTTAAAGGAAAGTTAGCGCCACGTTTTGTAGGACCATACAAAGTCTTGGAGCGTATGGGAGAAGTTGCTTACAAGCTGGAATTGCCTGAAGGATTGCCAGGAGTTCATGATGTATTTCACGTTTCCCAGTTGAAGAAGTGCAACGCAGAGATGGCTGAGATACATCTGAGAGATACAGTGCCGCTGGAAGCGATTCAGTTGGAAAGTGATTTGACTTATGAGGAGAAACCAGTCAACATTCTCGAGTATGCCAGTTGAGTCACCCGCAGCAAGGTTATTAAGTTTTGCAAAGTTCAGTGAAGTCACCACACTGAAGATGAAGCCACCTGGGAGCGAGAGGAAGATCTACGGAAGGACCACTCTCACCTATTTTCTAGCCAACCCGAATCTCGAGGGCGAGATTCATCTTAAGGGGGTAGGTTTGTAACATCCCAAATTTTCAATTTGGAATGTTATACATTAGATCATCATTGCATAGCATATTTTGTTGCATTTCGGAAAAATCCTCGAAAATCCTAAGCAACTCAAGGACCCTCGGAGAGAGTTGGGGATTTTTCCCGGTTTTCATATTTGATTTTTATCAAATAAGTGAAACGAGGATTTTTGGTTTTAATTATTTTTCTCTCCGAAAAATATTTCATATTAAAATAAATCAGAGGAGAAAATATGACTTCTCCAAATAATTGAAATATTGGAGGAAAAATATTAAAATCAAATATTTGTTCTTATTCGGATTTTATTTGCAATTTTATTTGCATTAGAAAAATTGCACATTTTAAAAACTGCATTTTTAGGGCCAAGAAAAAGTTCACCTCGTTCTAATGATTTTAATTAGGCGGTAAAAATTTATTGTGGCATTTTTAGATTTTTATTTATTTTTCTAGGATTTTTTTTAGGTTCGGCGGAATTAATTTTAAAAAAAAATTCCCGAGCGCGCCGACTGGGCCGAAGCCTAGCCGACGGCCCACCACCCCGCGCGGCCCAGCCCCCCCCCCCCCCGAGTTGTCCCCGACCTGGAGACAGCCGCCGCCGCCCGTGTCCCGATCGAGCACGCCAGCCCCGCCGCCCGTCGCCCCTTCTTTCGCCATTTCGTCGCTTCGCTCACCGGTTAGTCCCGATCGAGCACGCCAGACCGACTAACGAACGTGTTCACCGGTTAGTCGTAGTTAACGAACGTCCGTTCGTTTAACTGTTCGTTAGTTTTATTTTCGTCGGATTATCCGCGATTTTCCAAAATCGCGATTTCTGATCTGTTTTTCGTTTTAGTTTAACTTTTCGCTCGTTTATCGGAATCAGGCGATTCAAGCGCCTAGAGTTTCGTCTCGAATTTCTCTTTCCGTTTAATCTACTCAAACAAGTTTTTGCTACTGTAAAATTTGACCTAGATCCAGATTAGTAAATGAAGCTGGTTTCTTTCGCCATTTGACTTTCGTTGCTTCGCTCGATTTGTTTCTTTTTGCAAACCGGAGTTCTTAAGTTGAACTTTCTAGTTAGATCTTTTATTTGAGTTTTACCTGTGCATTTGATGAGTGCTTATTGTATGCTTGTTTGTTTGCGATAGAGTACCCGGAGTGCGCCGCTTGCTACTTCGAATCTCTAGGTTTCACGGATCATCAGCAAGGCAAATAATACTTTGATCATACCTCTTTACTACCCAGTTTTATTGGATTAGATCAACCCTCAAACATTGCATGGTTAGGATCTAATTAAATTGTGGGTATTGGGAAGTAGTTGCGGTAGTACCTATTACCTGTTTATTATCAAACCCTTGGGAGTTACTTCTACGTTTGCTTATATTGCTATGCTATGCTCGTAGACGTGGATTGGGTTTGAGAGATATTCACGACAGATGTGAGATTGTTAATTAATGGTTTACTTAAGGTGACAACTAAAACTCACATCTGGGTGGATTGAGGTACCTGGGTATTTCAGGATTGCCTGTTTTTCTTTTGGACCGCCACCCAGGTTCAAAGGGATCATGAGATTATTCATGCTAGAAACTTCCGTGTGCAGCCGCAAGCTATTATGGGCTCTAGCATAGTCGAGTAAGTTGTGGGAAACCTTTCCATGATGGGCTAGCAGATGTAGGGGATTGTAGGTGTATCGGCCTATCTATCGGTTAAGGGGACCTCTTCGGAAAGACTGTGTCTCGGTCATCCGTTTCTCAAACATCATGTAGTGCGAGAATCAAGTGGAGGCGATCGAGTCTTGTGGGGAAAAGTGCACAAACCTCTGCAGAGTGTATAAACTAATCATGGTTAGCCGTGTCCCCGGTTATGGACGTTTTGAATATCTAGTATCTGGATTATCATGTGAATCTCATCACCATGTTACTTTAATTAATCTTTTTGGGTTAATGATGATACTTAATTGGGATTGAGATGCTGTCAACCATCTCAATGTTTAACAACCACCATGATAGTTAAATAAAATTTATTCCTTTGCAGTAGGGAAAAATTGGCTTTTTTGCAAAACAGTAACCATAGAGCTTTCCACCAGCCAAATATGCATGTAGTGATAGCATCATTCTGTTCATTACTCTCTATGTGTTATTTTGCCATCATATTCCATGTGCTGACCCGTTTTCGGGCTGCAATGTTTCATGTTGCAGACTTTTCAGACGATGAGTAAGGTGCCTTAGGTCGTGGTCTTATACTCAGTGATGTCGTTGGAGTTGATGGACTCACTTATCTTCCAAGTCTTCCGCTGTTATCGTATTTAGATGGCCTTAAGCCATATTATCATACTTATTTCTCTTTTGAGATACTCGCTGTAATAAGTGTGTGGTTGCTACTCTGTTATAAATCCTCCATTTGTACTGTGCGTGTCAGCATTACTGATCCAGGGATGACACTGGTGCACAGAAGCACAGACTGTTTGAGGTCTGGTCGCTACATGTAGTCGAACGTCTTCACGATCCAACCGATCAACTACCGAACGTACGACACCTCCGAGTTCAGCACACGTTCAGCTTGATGATGTCCCTGAAACTCTTGATCCAGCAAAGTGTCGAGGGAGAGTTTCGTCATCACGATGGCGTGGTGACGGTGATGGTGATGTGATCCGCGTAGGGCTTCGCATAAGCACTACGACAATATGACTGGCGGAGTAAACGGTGGAGGGGGGCACCGCACACAGCTAAGAAACAATGGATGTGCTCTGGGGTGCCCCCTCCCCCGTATATAAAGGAGAAGAGGGGAGGAGGCCGGCCCTAGGGGGCGCGCCAAGTGGGGGGAAATCCACTAGGACTCCTAGTCCTAGTCAGCCCCCCTTCCTTCTTTCGGAGGGGGAAAGGGGGAAGGAGAGGGAGAGGGAGAAGGAAAGGGGGGCCGCGCCCCCTCCCCTTGTCCAATTCGGACTGCCCATGGGAGGGCGCGCGCCACCCCTTGTGGGCTTCCCTCTCTCTCCCCTTATGGCCTGAAAGATCGTGGATGTCGCCTAGAGGGGGGAGGTGAATAGGCACTTTTAAAATAATTACGGTTTAGGCTTGAACAAATGCGGAATAAACCTAGCAGTTAATTTGTCAAGCACAAAACCTACAACAACTAGGCTCACCTATGTGCACCAACAACTTATGCTAAGCAAGATAAACAACTATGTGATAGCAAGATATATAACATGAAACACTATGGCTATCACAGAGTAAAGTGCATAAGTAAAGGGCTCGGGTAAGAGATAACCGTGGCACGCGGAGACGACGATGTATCCCGAAGTTCACAAACTTGCGGATGCTAGTCTCCATTTGGAGCGGTGTGGAGGCACAATGCTCCCCAAGAAGCCACTAGGGCCACCGTAATCTCCTCACGCCCTCGCACAATGCAAGGTGTCGTGATTCCACTAAGGGACCCTTGAGGGCGGTCGTCGAACCCGTACAAATGGCAACCCTTGGGGGCGTCACCGAACCCGTACACTTTGGCAACCCTTGGGGGCGGTCACCGAAACCCGTCAAATTGCTCGGGGAGATCTCCACAACCTAATTGGAGACCTCGACGCTTGCCCGGAGCTTTACACCACAATGATTGAGCTCCGAACACCACCAACCGTCTAGGGCACCAAGGCACCCAAGAGGAACAAGCTCAAGGGTACCAAGCACCCAAGAGTAATAAGCTTCTCAACTTGAAACTTCCACGTATCACCATGGAGAACCCAAACCGATGCACCAAATGCAATGGCAAGGGCACACGGAGTGCCCAAGTCCTTCTCTCTCAAATCCCACCAAAGCAACTAATGCTAGGGAGGGAAATGAGAGGAAGAACAAGAAGGAGAACACCAAGAACTCCAAGATCTAGATCCAAGGGGTTCCCCTCACATAGAGGAGAAAGTGATTGGTGGAAATGTGGATCTAGATCTCTTCTCTCTCCCCCCCCCCAAAACAAATAGCAAGAATCCATGGAGGGATTGAGAGATAGCAAGCTCGAAGAAGGTCAACAATGGGGGAAGAACACGAGCTCAAAGGATAAGGTTCATTGGCGAAGAAGAGCCCCTTCTATAGGTGGGGAAAAATCCAACCGTTATCCTCACAGCCTGCACCGAGCGGTACTACCGCTCCAAGGAGCGGTACTACCGCTAGGGCGGCCGTAGCCAAATAAACACTACTGCAACGGGGCAACAGGACGGTACTACTGCCTGAGTGGTACTACCGCCTGCCCTTGCGGTACTACCGCAGGTGTAGTATTCAACGGCCACACAGGTGTAGCACACGGCAGTATACACAGTGAGGCAGCGGTACTGCCGCTGGGGATACCGGTACTACCGTGTGTCCACGGATGTAAAAAATTACTGCCGCGCCTACATCCACTGGAGCTAGCTTCGAGCAGAAAGCCGACACGGTACTACCGCTCACAGGGAGCGGAACTAGCGCGTAAGGGCGGATGTAAAAAAATTACATCCGCGCCTACTTCCGCATGCATCAGCGTCAGGGCTGGAGGCAGCGGTACTACCGCTCACCAAGAGCGGTACTACCGCTGGCCCCTATGGTACTACCGCTCCCTTGAGCAGTACTACCGCACGCCACAGAGGCTTTAGCACTTGGCTGCCTTCATATCGCAACTAAAGACAACAGACGGAAATGATAAAACCAGAACTGCCATAACTTCTGCAAATGAGCTCCGAATTGAGCAAACTCAAGCTTGTTGGTTATAGTAAGAAGAGGTAGGGGAGGTATGCCTAGCAAATAGAGGAGTGAAACCTCCAACAGAGAAGAACCGGCATAACCTCCAACATCGAAAACATCATAGAAGATGCAAGTGAACTCCGTTTTCGATGAACTCGAGCTTGTCTTCAAGATGACCATAAGCTCTAAGACTCTCAAAGAGAACCAAACAAGAACCAAGCAAGATGATGCAAGGATGCAATGGTTTGAGCTCTCTGCGTACAATACGATCAAGCTACTCATCAAGAGCCCCCCTTGATAGTACGGCAATCGATCCTATAACCCGATCTCCCAAATACCACCATGAGACCGGTAAAATAGAAAACCTATCAAGGGCAAACCTTTGCCTTGCACAAAGTCCACTTGAGCTAGATGTAGACGATCTTGACTTCCTCAAGTTGGACCACCTTTCTTGATTGGGTTGGCTTGGTGAAGACTAGTAGATTGCTCCCCCATACTCCACTATGGGTGAGCTACTCTTCGGCACATCTTCACAAGTCCATTGTCACCACAATGGACGGCAAGCTTCAAGCACTTGATCTCTTCGTGATGCATCACTTGAACTTGCACACCGCAACCTAACCCCACAAAGAACTCTCACGAAGATCATGGGTTAGTACACAAAGCGTAATTGACAATGCTTACCATACCATGGGATCACTTGATCCCTCTCGGTACATCTTCTACGCTTTGTGTGTTGATCAACTTGATTCACTCTTTGACTTAGTCTTGATCAACCTCTCACAAGACTAATATTTAGGTAATTCCTTGAATAGCACCTTGATACGTCTCCAACGTATCTATAATTTTTGATTTCCCCATGCTGTTTTATTATCAATCTTGGATGTTTTATAATCATTTTATAGTCATTTTATATCATTTTTTGGTACTAACCTATTGACATAGTGCCAAGTGCCAGTTGTTGTTTTCTGCATGTTTTTTACATCGCAGGAAATCAATATCAGACGGAGTCCAAATGCCATGAAACTTCATGATGCTTTTTTATAGACCAAAAGGAAGAAGTTGGGCTCTGGTTGCACCTGGGGGGAGTCCCGAGGAGGGGACAACCCACCAGGGCGCACCAGGAGGCCCAAGCGCGCCCTAGTGGGTTGTGCCCACCTCGGGTGTGCCTTGGACCGCCTCTTTGCTCTATAAATACCCCAAAAATCAAGAAACCCTAGGGGAGTCGACGAAATATTCATCCAGTCGCCGCAGAGTCCAGAACCACCAGATCCAATCCAAACACCATCTCGGATGGGGTTCACCACCCCCATTGGTGCCTCTTCGAAGATGTGTGAGTAGTTCTTTGTAGACCTACGGGTCCGTAGTTAGTAGCTAGATGGCTTCCTCTCTCTCGCTGAATTCTCAATACAATGGCCTCTTGGAGATCCATATGATGTAACTCTTTTTGCTGTGTGTTTGTTGGGATCTGATGAACTTCGAGTTTATGATCAGTTATATCTTTTTATATCCATGAAAGTTAGTTGAGTTTCTTTGATCTCTTATATGCATGATCTCTTATAGCCTCATATTTCTTCTTCGATATTTGGGTTTTGTTTGGCCAACTTGATCTATTTATCTTGCAATGGGAAGAGGTGCCCGGTAGTGGGTTCGATCTTACGGTGCTCGATCCCAGTGACAGAAAGGGAAACGACACGTATGTATCGTTGCTACTAAGGATAAAAAAGATGGGATCTATATCTACGCAATAGATAAACGGATCTTGTCTACATCATGTCATCGTTCTTATTGCATTACTCCGTTTTTCCATGAACTTAATACACTAGATGCATGTTGAATAGTGGTTGATGTGTGGAATAATCATAGTAGATGCAGGCAGGAGTCGGTCTACTAATCTTGGACGTGATGCCTATGTAATGATCATTGCCTGGATATTGTCATAATTATTTGAAGTTCTATCAATAGCCCAACAGTAATTCGTTTACCCACCGTTTGCTATTTTTCTCGAGAGAAGCCACTAGTGAAACCTACGGCCCCCGAGTCTTCTTTCTCATATATTTTCTTGCGATTTACTTTTCCTTTGCATTTTTATTCAGATCTATTAAACCAAAAATACTTTGCTGCACTTTATTTTATTCGCGATCTATTATTCCAATCTATTACAAATTTCTGGCATCGTTACCCAAAAGGGATTGACAACCCCTTTAACACGTCGGGTTGCGAGGTGTTGTTATTTGTGTGCAGGTGATGTCTACGTTGTGTTGCTTGGTTCTCCTACTGGTTCGATAACCTTGGTTTCATCACTGAGGGAAATACCTACCTTCGCTGTGCTACATCATCCCTTCCTCTTTGGGGAAATACCGACGTAGTCCTAGCAGATAGGAGCTTTCTGGCGCTATAGTCAGGGAGCAATCAAAAGGAATTTCTGGAGCCGTTGCCGGGGAGTTTCTTCAACATAACCAGGTTCCTAATCATAAATCTCATCTCCTCACAATTTACATTATTTGTCATTTGCCTCTCGTTTTCCTCTTCCCCACTTCACAAAAATTTGCCGTTTTATTCGCCTCTCTTTTACCGTTCGCCGTTTCCTTGCCAGATCTGTTTTTGAGTGCAATCTTGTTGTGTAGTCATCATGACTCAAGAGAACACCAAGTTATGTGATTTCTCAAATACCAACAAAAATGATTTTATTGGCACTCCGATTGCTCCTCCCGCCACTAGTGCGAAGTCTTGTGATATTAATACTGCTTTGCTGAATCTTGTTATGAAAGACCAATTTTCTGGCACTCCTAATGAGGATGCCACGTCCCATCTTAATACCTTCGTCGAATTATGCGATATGCAAAAGAAAAAAGATGTGGACAATGATGTGGTCAAGATGAAATTATTTCCGTTTTCTTTGCGTGATTCTACAAAAATTTGGTTCTCTTCTTTGCCTCGCAATAGTATTGATTCTTGGAATAAGTGCAAAGATGCTTTTATCACTAAGTATTTTCCGTCTGCAAAAATTATTTCCCTTAGAACGTAGATCATGAATTTCAAGCAACTTGAACATGAGCATGTTGCACAATCTTGGGAAAGGATGAAAATGATGCTAAGGAATTGCCCAACTCATGGGTTAAATCTTTGGATGATCATACAAATTTTTTATGCAGGGTTGAATTTTGTTTCTCGTAATCTTTTAGATTCCGCCGCGGGTGGAACTTTTATGGAAATTACTTTGGAAGAAGCCACCAAATTGCTTGATAATATCATGGCAAATTATTCACAATGGCATACTGAAAGAGCTCCTACTAGTAAAAAAGTTAACTCGGTTGAAGAAATTTCTTCTTTGAGTGATAAAGTTGAAGCCCTTATGAAATTGGTTGCTAGTAAAAGTGCTCCTATTGATTTTAATTATATGCCTTTGTCTACTTTTATTGAGCAAAATAGTGATGCCATTAATGTGAATTTTATTTCTCGCAATAATTTCAACAACGATGCTTATAGAGGAAATTTTAATCCTAGGCCTTTTCCTAGTAATTCCTCTAATAATTATGGTAATTCCTATGGAAATCAATCTTACAATAATAATAGGAATACCTCTGATCTTGAGAATAATATTAAAGAATTTATCAACACGCAAAAAAATTTCAACACTTCCATAGAAGAACAGTTGAATAAGATTGATGATTTGTCTAGAAGTGTTGATAGAATTGCTCGTGATGTGGAAAATCTCAAGTTGAAAACTTTTGTGCCTAAAGTTGATGATTCAATTAAATCTCTTTATGTTTCTATGGATGAAATTAAGAAAAGAACTGCTATGCTTAGAGCTAAATGAGAATTTCTAGAGAAAGCTTTTTCTAGTGATTATTCTTGTAAAAGTGATGAAGATCTTAAAATGATTGGTGTTTCTTCTATTGATTCCTTGTTTAGTAAAGATAAGATTGATGAAAAAGGGACTGGAGAAGATTCAACTTTAGGTAGAAGGCGTCCCAATATTTCGGAGGGTGAAAATCTTGTTGAGAAAATTGATAAAAGTGGGTTTGGAGAGGTCAAAACTATAGTTAGTGATGCACCCACTCTTTTGGATTACAAAGACTTTAGTTTTGATAGTTGCTCTTTGATTGATTCTATTTCTTTGTTGCAATCCATGCTAAATTCACCCCATGCTTATGAACAAAAGAAAGCTTTTACTAAACATATTGTTGATGCTATGATGAAAGCTATGGAAGAAAAATTGGAATTAGAAGTTTCAATTCCTAGAAAATTGCATGATGAGTGGGAACCTACTATCAAAGTCAAGATTAATAATTATGAGTGTTTTGCTTTGTGTGACTTGGGTGCTAGTGTTTCTACCATTCCGAAATATTTATGTGATGTGCTTGGTCTTACCAATCTTGAAGAATGTTCTTTGAATTTGCACTTGGCGGATTCTACTATTAAAAAGCCTATGGGAAGAATTAATGATGTTCTCATTCTTACAAATAGGAATTATGTGCCAATAGATTTTATTGTTATTGATATTGAATGCAACCCGTCTTGTCCAATTATTCTTGGTAGACCGTTTTTACTCACTATCGATGCCGTGATTGATATGAAAGAAGGCAATATCAAGTTCCAATTTCCTTTGAGGAAGGGCATGGAACAATTTCCTAGAAAAAAAATTAGGCCACATTATGTATAAATCATGAGGGCATCTTATGGATCTCAAACCAAAGATGACAAAACTTAGATCCTTGCCTTACGCCTAGCTAAGGGCGTAAAACTATAGCGCTTGTTGGGAGGCAACCCAATGAGTAAATTTCTTTTTGCTTTTTGCTTTCTGTTCTTGTGTGTTTGCACAATTATGCCTCTGGTATGACTGTGTTTTTTATGTTTTAATTAGTATTTGTGCCAAGTAAAGCCTATAGGATCTTCTTGGGTGATAGTTGTTTGATCTTGCTGAAAAAGACAGAAACTTTGTGCTCACGAAAACAATTGTTAAAAATCACCAGAACGTGATAAAATGCCAATTATTTTTGCATAAGATTAATATAAAAATTACCCAGGTCGTCCTATTTTTTTAGAATTTATGGAGTTACAGAAGTATTCGAAAGTTCCAGATTACTACAGACTGTTCTGTTTTGACAGATTCTGTTTTCTTTGTGTTGTGTGCTTATTTTGATGGCTCTATGGTTTTCTTTAATGAGTTTTTGCCATAGAAAAGTTGGAATACATTAGATATAATACAACAACAAAATATGAATTGGTTTCATACAGCACTTATAGTAGTGGTTTGCTTTCTTTTACTAACGGATCTCACAAAGGTTTTGTTGAGTTTTGTGTGATTGAAGTTTTCAAGTTTTGGGTTATCTTACGATGGATGAAATAGGATAGAAGAGCCTAAGCTTGGGGATGCCCCGGCATCCCAAGCTATTATCCAAGAATGAGCAACCAACTAATCTTGGGGATGCCCCCGAGTGGCATCCCCTCTTTCTTCTAACGACCATCGGTATTTTACTCGAGGCTATATTTTTATTCGTCACATGATATGTGTTTTGCTTGGAGCGTCTTGTATGATATGTGTATTTGCTTGTTTTATTTTGTGTTTTAAGTCATCAGTCCTTGCTGGACACACCTATTTGAGAGAGCCAAAATTATATCATGACTTGTTAGAATTGTTCTCCGTGCTTCACTTAAATCTTTTATGAGCTAGGACTTGCTCTAGTGCTTCACTTATATCTTTTTGAGCACGGTGTGCTTAGTATTTTTGAAGAAATGCTCTCTTGCTTCACTTAGATTTATTTGAGAGTTATTAAAATTTGAAGAAATTCTCTCTTGCTTCACTTAAATTATTTTGAGAGAAAGAAAATTTGTTATGCTCATGATCTTCACTTATATTTATTTGAGCTTATGAAAAGCAACACATGAAAATTAGTTCCAAAGTGATAGATATCCAAGAAGGATAAAGAAAAAAAATGTGTCATGAAGATCATTGGACAAAATAAACTTGATTCTTAGTAATAGTTTTGAGATATGATGATGTGATATGTGAGTTATGCTGATGAGTAATTGTGCTCTAGTAAGAATATTGGTGTTAAGGCTTGTGATTCCCTATGCATGCACGAAAGTCAATAATCATGCAATGAAAATTATATCCTACTTGTGGTGCATTATTCGGTGTTAATTATGCTTAATGCTTGCTTATGAGATTATTCGTTTCTTGGTTGGTCGCTTCTCAATCTTTTTGCTAGCCTTCATTTTGCACTAAGTATGACCTCTACTTGTGCATCCAAAATCCTTTAAACCAGTTTTGCCACATGAGTCCACTATATCTAGCTATATGCGATATTCTTTTGCCGTTCTAAGCAAATTTGCATGTTCCATCTCTAATTTTTAAAATACACTTCTCTTTTGTGTGTTTGTTTTGCTCTCGGAACGGTAACGTGTGGCTAATATTTTCCATACTGGATGTGTTATTCTCACGATGAGTGTTTATTCAGTTGTCATAGCACGAGATTAAGGCAAAGGTTTTAGTGTTGCCCAGTCCCGAAATGCAAAAATGAATTTACTTTATGTTGTCAAATAATAAATTCCGTGGAAAGTGTTGGTATGGAAGGCACCCGTGGATACGGTTAGCCATGGAAGTGAAAGTATGGTGGAAAAGGGAATAAACTTTACTTTCTATTTGGGAACCGCCTATGGCATATCTAGCATGGAAAGTGTTCGTAGCTCTACATCGTTTTCGTTGGTGGGATGGATACACCTCACAAAATGTTTTTATCTCTATTTTTTTCGCTTTGAGCTCTGGCACCTCTACAAATCCCTACTTCCCTCTGCGAAGGGCCTTTCTTTTACTTTATGCAAATTTTATTTTGAATTATGATATGACATGATAAACAGCACTCCACATCAAAAATTCTGTTTTATCAGTTACCTGCTCGAGGACGAGCAAGAGTTAAGCTTGGGGATGCTGATACGTCTCCAACGTATCTATAATTTTTGATTGCTCCATGCTGTTTTATTATCAATCTTGGATATTTTATAATCATTTTATAGTCATTTTATATCATTTTTTGGTACTAACCTATTGATATAGTGCCAAGTGCCAATTGTTGTTTTCTGCATGTTTTTTACATCACAGGAAATCAATATCAGACGGAGTCCAAATGCCACGAAACTTCACGATGATTTTTTATGGACCAAAAGGAAGAAGTTGGGCCCTGGTTGCACCTGGGGGGAGTCCCGAGGAGGGGACAACCCACCAGGAGGCCCAGGAGCGCCCTGGTGGGTTGTGCCCACCTCGGGTGCCCCTCGGACCGCCTCTTTGCTTTATAAATACCCCAAAAATCCATAAACCCTAGGGGAGTCGACGAAATATTCATCCAGCCGCCGCAGATTCTAGAAACACCAGATCCAATCTAGACACCATCTCGGATGGGGTTCACCACCTCCATTGGTGCCTCTCCGATGCTGCGTGAGTAGTTCTTTGTAGACCTTCGGGTCCGTAGTTAGTAGCTAGATGGCTTCCTCTCTCTCGCTGAATTCTCAATACAATGGTCTCTTGGAGATCCATATGATGTAACTATTTTTGCGGTGTGTTTGTTGGGATCTGATGAACTTCGAGTTTATGATCAGTTATATCTTTTTATGTCCATGAAAGTTATTTGAGTTTCTTTGATCTCTTATATGCATGATCTCTTATAGCCTCGTATTTCTTCTCCGATATTTAGGTTTTGTTTGGCCAACTTGATCTATTTATCTTGCAATGGGAAGAGGTGCCCGGTAGTGGGTTTGATCTTACGGCGCTCGATCCCAGTGATAGAAAGGGAAATGACACGTATGTATCGTTGCTACTAAGGATAAAAAGATGGGATCTATATCTACGCAATAGATAAACGGATCTTTTCTACATCATGTCATCGTTCTTATTGCATTACTCCGTTTTTCCATGAACTTAATACACTAGATGCATGCTGGATAGCGGTCGATGTGTGGAGTAATAGTAGTAGATGCAGGCAGGAGTCGGTCTACTAATCTTGGACGTGATGCCTATGTAATGATCATTGCCTGGATATCGTCATAATTATTTGAAGTTCTATCAATTGCCCAAAAGTAATTCGTTTACTCACCATTTGCTATTTTTCTCGAGAGAAGCCACTAGTGAAACCTACGCCCCCCCGGGTCTTCTTTCTCATATATTTGCTTGCGATCTACTTTTCCTTTGCATTTTTATTCAGATCTATTAAACCAAAAAAACAAAAATACTTTGCTGCACTTTATTTTATTTGCGATCTATTATTCCAATCTATTACAAATTTCTGGCATCGTTACCCGAAAGGGATTGACAACCCCTTTAACACGTCGGGATGCGAGGTGTTGTTACTTGTGTGCAGGTGTTGTCTACGTTGTGTTGCTTGGTTCGATAACCTTGGTTTCATCACTGAGGGAAATATCTACCTTCGCTGTGCTACATCATCCCTTCCTCTTTGGGGAAATACCGACGTAGTCCTAGCAGACAGGAGCTTTGTGGCGCTATAGTCAGGGAGCAATCACACCTTGGTCGACACAAACTCTCCTTGAAACCAACACATGTACTCCAAGAAAAGCCTATGGACAAAACCTTCAAATATAACTCAAGGCAACCATTAGTCCATAGAGATTGTCATCAATTACCAAAACCAAACATGGGGGCACCGCATGTTCTTTCATGGCCCATGTGGCCCATTACTTTCCCCGGGGGTTCTGGTAACCCCTGGGTACTCCGATAAATATCTGAAACACTCCGAAACCATTCCGATGTCCGAATACTATCGTCCAATATATCAATCTTGACCTCTCGACTATTTTGAGACTCCTGTTCATGTATGTGATCTCATCCGAGACTCCGAACAATCTTCGGTCACCAAAACACATAACTCATAATACAAATCGTCATCGAATGTTAAGCGTGCGGACCCTACGGGTTCGAGAACTATGTAGACATGATCGAGACACATCTCTGATCAATAACCAACAGCGGAACCTGGATGCTCATATTGGTTCCTACATATTCTACGAAGATCTTTATCGGCCAAACCGCAATGACAACATACGTTATTCCCTTTGTCATCGGTAAGTTACTTGCCCGAGATTTGATCGTCGGTATCCTCATACCTAGTTTAATCTCGTTACCGGCAAGTCTCTTTACCCGTTCCATAATGCATCATCCCACAACTAACTCATAGTCACATTGCTTACAAAGCTTATCATGATGTGCATTACCGAGAGGGCCCAGAGATACCTCTCCGATACTTGGAGTGACAAATCCTAATCTCGATCTATGCCAACCCAACAAACTGATGGGGATCGTAGCAGAATTTTAAAATTTCCTACGCATCACCAAGATCCATCTATAGAGTATACTAGCAACAAGGGGAAAGGAGTGCATCTACATACCCTTGTAGATCGCGAGCGGAAGCGTTCCAATGAACGAGGTTGATGGAGTCGTACTCGCCGTGATCCAAATCACCGATGACCGAGTGCCGAACGGACGGCACCTCCGCGTTCAACACACGTACGGAGCAGCGACGTCTCCTCCTTCTTGATCCAGCAAGGGGGAAGGAGAGGTTGATGGAGATCCAGCAGCACGACGGCGTGGTGGTGGATGTAGCGGGATCTCGGCAGGGCTTCGCCGAGCTTCTGCGAGAGGGAGAGATGTTGCAGGGGAGGAGGGAGGCGCCAAAGGCTGTAGTACTGCTGCCCTCCCCCCTTTATATAGGCCCCCTAGGAGGGGGGCGCCGGCCAAGACCCATCTGCATGGGGGGCGGCGGCCAGGGGGGAGACTTGCCCCCCAAGGCAAGTGGGGCGCCCCCCCACCCTAGGGTTTCCAACCCTAGGCGGAGGGGGGAGGCCCATGGGGGGCGCCACAGCCCACTAAGGGCTGGTTCCCTTCCCACTTCAGCCCATGGGGCCCTCCAGGATAGGTGGCCCCACCCGGTGGACCCCCCCCCGGACCCTTCCGGTGGTCCCGGTACAATACTGGTGACCCCCGAAACTTTCCCGGTGGCTGAAACTTGACTTCCTATATATAATTCTTCACCTCCGGACCATTCCGGAACTCCTCGTGACGTCCCGGATCTCATCCGGGACTCCGAACAACTTTCGGGTTTCCGCATACTCATATCTCTACAACCCTAGCGTCACCGAACCTTAAGTGTGTAGACCCTACGGGTTCGGGAGACATGCAGACATGACCGAGACGCCTCTCCGGTCAATAACCAACAGCGGGATCTGGATACCCATGTTGGCTCCCACATGTTCCACGATGATCTCATCGGATGAACCACGATGTCGAGGATTCAATCAATCCCGTATACAATTCCCTTTGTCAATCGGTATGTTACTTGCCCGAGATTCGATCGTCGGTATCCCAATACCTTGTTCAATCTCGTTACCGGCAAGTCTCTTTACTCGTACCGCAATGCATGATCCCGTGACTAACTCCTTAGCCACATTGAGCTCATTATGATGATGCATTGCCGAGTGGGCCCAGAGATACCTCTCTGTCATACGGAGTGACAAATCCCAGTCTCGATCCGTGCCAACCCAACAGACACTTTCGGAGATACCCGTAGTGTACCTTTATAGTCACCCAGTTACGTTGTGACGTTTGGCACACCCAAAGTACTCCTACGGTATCCGGGAGTTGCATCATCTCATGGTCTAAGGAGAAGATACTTGACATTGGAAAAGCTCTAGCAAACGAACTACACGATCTTTGAGCTATGCTTAGGATTGGGTCTTGTCCATCACATCATTCTCCTAATGATGTGATCCCGTTATCAATGACATCCAATGTCCATAGTCAGGAAACCATGACTATCTGTTGATCAACTAGAGGCTTACTAGGGACACGTTGTGGTCTATGTATTCACACATGCATTACGATTTCCGGATAACACAATTATAGCATGAACAATAGACAATTATCATGAACAAAGAAATATAATAATAACCATTTATTATTGCCTCTAGGGCATATTTCCAACAGTCTCCCACTTGCACTAGAGTCAATAATCTAGTTACATTGTGATGAATCGAACACCCATTGCGTCCTGGTGTTGATCATGTTTTGCTCTAGGGAGAGGTTTAGTCAACGGATCTGCTACATTCAGGTCCGTATGTACTTTACAAATATCTATGTCTCCATTTTGAACACTTTCACGAATGGAGTTGAAGCGACGCTTGATATGCCTGGTCTTCCTGTGAAACCTGGGCTCCTTGGCAAGGGCAATAGCTCCAGTGTTGTCACAGAAGAGAGTCATCGGGCCCGACGCATTGGGAATCACCCCTAGGTCGGTAATGAACTCCTTCATCCAGACTGCTTCCTGTGCTGCCTCCGAGGCTGCCATGTACTCCGCTTCACATGTAGATCCCGCCATGACGCTTTGCTTGCAACTGCACCAGCTTACTGCTCCTCCATTCAAAATATACACGTATCCGGTTTGTGACTTCGAGTCATCCAGATCTGTGTCGAAGCTAGCGTCGACGTAACCCTTTACGACGAGCTCTTCGTCACCTCCATAAACGAGAAACATATCCTTAGTCCTCTTCAGGTACTTCAGGATATTCTTGACCGCTGTCCAGTGTTCCATGCCGGGATTACTTTGGTACCTTCCTACCAAACTTACGGCAAGGTTTACATCAGGTCTGGTACACAGCATGGCATACATAATAGACCCTATGGCCGAGGCATAGGGGATGACACTCATCTTTTCTCTATCTTCTGCCGTGGTCGGGCATTGAGCCGTGCTCAATTGCACACCTTGCAATACAGGCAAGAACCCCTTCTTGGACTGATCCATATTGAACTTCTTCAATATCTTGTCAAGGTACGTACTCTGTGAAAGACCAATGAGGCGTCTTGATCTATCTCTATAGATCTTGATGCCTAATATATAAGCAGCTTCTCCAAGGTCCTTCATTGAAAAACACTTATTCAAATAGGCCTTTATACTTTCCAAGAATTCTATATCATTTCCCATCAATAGTATGTCGTCCACATATAATATGAGAAATGCTACAGAGCTCCCACTCACTTTCTTGTAAACACAGGCTTCTCCATAAGTCTGTGTAAACCCAAACGCTTTGATCATCTCATCAAAGCGAATGTTCCAACTCCGAGATGCTTGCACCAGCCCATAGATTGAGCGCTGGAGCTTGCATACTTTGTTAGCATTCTTAGGATCGACAAAACCTTCCGGCTGCATCATATACAATTCTTCCTTAAGGAAGCCATTAAGGAATGCCGTTTTGACGTCCATTTGTCATATCTCATAATCATAGTATGCGGCAATTGCTAACATGATTCGGACGGACTTCAGCTATGCTACGGGTGAGAAAGTCTCATCGTAGTCAACCCCTTGAACTTGTCGATAACCCTTAGCGACAAGTCGAGCCTTATAGATGGTCACATTACCATCCGCGTATGTCTTCTTCTTAAAGATCCATTTGTTTTCTATGGCTCGCCGATCATCGGGCAAGTCAGTCAAAGTCCATACTTCGTTTTCATACATGGATCCTATCTCGGATTTCATGGCTTCTAGCCATTTGTCGGAATCCGGGCCCGCCATCGCTTCTTCATAGTTCGAAGGTTCACCGTTGTCTAACAACATGATTTCCAGGACAGGGTTGCCGTACCACTCTGGTGCGGAACGTGTCCTTGTGGACCTACGAAGTTCAGTAGTAACTTGATCCGAAGCTTCATGATCATCATCATTAACTTCCTCCCCAGTCGGTGTAGGCACCAGAGGAACATCTTCCCGCGCTGCGCTACTTTCCGGTACGGAAGGGGTGACTATCACCTCATCAAGTTCCACTTTCCTCCCACTTACTTCCTTCGAGAGAAACTCTTTCTCCAGAAAGGACCCGTTCTTGGCAACGAAGATCTTGCCTTCGGATCTGAGGTAGAAGGTATACCCAATAGTTTCCTTAGGGTATCCTATGAAGACGCATTTCTCCGACTTGGGTTCGAGCTTTTCAGGTTGAAGTTTCTTGACATAAGCATCGCATCCCCAAACTTTTAGAAACGACAGCTTAGGTTTCTTCCCAAACCATAATTCATACGGTGTCGTCTCAACGGATTTCGACGGAGCCCTATTTAAAGTGAATGCGGCAGTCTCTAAAGCATAGCCCCAAAATGAGAGCGGTAAATCGGTAAGAGACATCATAGATCGCACCATATCCAATAGAGTGCGATTACGACGTTCGGACACACCGTTTCGCTGAGGTGTTCCAGGCGGCGTGAGTTGTGAAACGATTCCACATTTCCTTAAGTGCGCACCAAATTCGTGACTTAAATATTCTCCACCACGATCTGATCGTAAGAATTTTATTTTTCTGTCACGTTGATTCTCAACCTCACTCTGAAATTCCTTGAACTTTTCAAAGGTTTCAGACTTGTGTTTCATTAGGTAGACATACCCATATCTACTTAAATCATCAGTGAGAGTGAGAACATAACGATATCCTCCGCGAGCCTCAACACTCATTGGACCGCACACATCGGTATGTATGATTTCCAATAAGTTGGTTGCTCGCTCCATTGTTCCGGAGAACGGAGTCTTGGTCATCTTACCCATGAGGCATGGTTCGCACGTGTCAAATGATTCGTAATCAAGAGACTCCAAAAGTCCATCTGCATGGAGCTTCTTCATGCGCTTGACACCAATGTGACCAAGGCGGCAGTGCCACAAGTATGTGGGACTATCGTTATCAACTTTACATCTTTTGGTATTCACACTATGAATATGTGTAACATCACGTTCGAGATTCATCAAGAATAAACCATTGACCAGCGGGGCATGACCATAAAACATATCTCTCAAATAAATAGAACAACCATTATTCTCGGATTTAAATGAGTAGCCATCTCGAATTAAACGAGATCCAGATACAATGTTCATGCTCAAAGCTGGCACTAAATAACAATTATTGAGGTTTAAAACTAATCCCGTAGGTAGATGCAGAGGTAGCGTGCCGACGGCGATCACATCGACCTTGGAACCATTCCCGACGCGCATCGTCACCTCGTCCTTTGCCAGTCTCCGTTTATTCCGCAGTTCCTGTTTTGAGTTACAAATATGAGCAACCGCACCGGTATCAAATACCCAGGAGCTACTACGAGTACTGGTAAGGTACACATCAATTACATGTATATCACATATACCTTTGGTGTTGCCGGCCTTCTTGTCCGCTAAGTATTTGGGGCAGTTCCGCTTCCAGTGACCACTTCCCTTGCAATAAAAGCACTCAGTCTCAGGCTTGGGTCCATTCTTTGACTTCTTCCCGGCAACTGGCTTACCGGGCGCGGCAACTCCCTTGCCGTCCTTCTTGAAGTTCTTCTTACCCTTGCCCTTCTTGAACTTAGTGGTTTTATTCACCATCAACACTTGATGTTCTTTTCTGATCTCCACCTCCGCTGATTTCAGCATCGAATATACCTCAGGAATGGTCTTTTCCATCCCCTGCATATTGAAGTTCATCACAAAGCTCTTGTAGCTTGGTGGAAGCGACTGAAGGATTCTGTCAATGACCGCGTCATCCGGGAGATTAACTCCCAGCTGAGACAAGCGGTTGTGTAACCCAGACATTCTGAGTATGTGCTCACTAACAGAACTATTCTCCTCCATTTTACAGCTGAAGAACTTGTCGGAGACTTCATATCTCTCGACCCGGGCATGAGCTTGGAAAACCATTTTCAGCTCTTCGAACATCTCATATGCTCCATGCTTCTCAAAACGCTTTTGGAGCCCCGGTTCTAAGCTGTAAAGCATGCCGCACTGAACGAGGGAGTAATCATCAGCACGTGATTGCCAAGCGTTCATAACGTCTTGGTTCTCTGGGATTGGTGCTTCACCTAGCGGTGCTTCTAGGACATAATCTTTCTTGGCTGCTATGAGGATGATCCTCAGGTTCCGGACCCAGTCCGTATAGTTGCTGCCATCATCTTTCAGCTTGGTTTTCTCTAGGAACGCGTTGAAGTTGAGGACAACGTGGGCCATTTGATCTACAAGACATATTGTAAAGATTTTAGACTAAGTTCATGATAATTAAGTTCATATAATCAAATTATTCAATGAACTCCCACTCAGATAGACATCCCTCTAGTCATCTAAGTGAAACATGATCCGAGTTAACTAGGCCGTGTCCGATCATCACGTGAGACGGACTAGTCAAGATCGGTGAACATCTCCATGTTGATCGTATCTTCTATACGACTCATGCTCGACCTTTCGGTCCTCCGTGTTCCGAGGCCATGTCTGTACATGCTAGGCTCGTCAAGTCAACCTAAGTGTATTGCGTGTGTTCCGAGGCCATGTCTGTACATGCTAGGCTCGTCAACACCCGTTGTATGCGAACGTTAGAATCTATCACACCCGATCATCACGTGGTGCTTTGAAACAACGAACCTTCGCAACGGTGCACAGTTAGGGTGAACACTTTCTTGAAATTATTATAAGGGATCATCTTACTTACTACCATCGTTCTAAGCAAATAAGATGCAAAACATGATAAACATCACATGCAATCAAATAGTGACATGATATGGCCAATATCATTTTGCTCCTTTGATCTCCATCTTCGGGGCACCATGATCATCTTCGTCACCGGCATGACACCATGATCTCCATCATCATGATCTCCATCATCATGATCTCCATCATTGTGTCTTCATGAAGTTGTCACGCCAATGATTACTTCTACTTCTACGGCTAACACGTTCAGCAATAAAGTAAAGTAATTTACATGGCGTTATTCAATGACACGCAGGTCATACAAAATAATAAAGACAACTCCTATGGCTCCTGCCGGTTGTCATACTCATTGACATGGAAGTCGTGATTCCTATTACAAGAATATGATCAATCTCATACATCACATATATCATTCATCACATCTTCTGGCCATATCACATCACATAGCACATGCTGCAAAAACAAGTTAGACGTCCTCTAATTGTTGTTGCAAGTTTTTACGTGGCTTGAATAGGTTTCTAGCAAGAACGTTTCTTACCTACGTAAAACCACAACGTGATGTGCCAATTTCTATTTACCCTTCATAAGGACCCTTTTCATCGAATCCGTTCCGACTAAAGTGGGAGAGACAGACACCCGCTAGCCACCTTATGCAACTAGTGCATGCCAGTCGGTGGAACCTGTCTCACGTAAGCGTACGTGTAAGGTCGGTCCGGGCCACTTCATCCCACAATACCGCCGAAACAAGATAAGACTAGTAGCGGCAAGAAGAATTGGCAACATCTACGCCCACAACTGCTTTGTGTTCTACTCGTGCATAGTAACTACGCATAGGCCTGGCTCATAATGCCACTGATGGGGATCGTAGCAGAATTTTAAAATTTCCTACGCATCACCAAGATCCATCTATGGAGTATACTAGCAACGAGGGGAAAGGAGTGCATCTACATACCCTTGTAGATCGCGAGCGGAAGCGTTCCAATTAACGAGGTTGATGGAGTCGTACTCGCCGTGATCCAAATCACCGATGACCGAGTGCCAAATGGACGGCACCTCCGCGTTCAACACACGTATGGAGCAGCGACGTCTCCTCCTTCTTGATCCAGCAAGGGGGAAGGAGAGGTTGATGGAGATCCAGCAGCACGACGGCGTGGTGGTGGATGTAGCGGGATCTCGGCAGGGCTTCGCCGAGCTTCTGCGAGAGGGAGAGATGTTGCAGGGGAGGAGGGAGGCGCCAAAGGCTGTAGTACTGCTGCCCTCCCTCCCCCCTTTATATAGGCCCCCTGGGAGGGGGGGCGCCGGCCAAGACCCATCTGCATGGGGGGGCGGCGGCCAGGGGGGAGACTTGCCCCCCAAGGCAAGTGGGGCGCCCCCCACCCTAGGGTTTCCAACCCTAGGCGCAGGGGGAGGCCCATGGGGGGCACCCCAGCCCACTAAGGGCTGGTTCCCTTCCCACTTCAGCCCATGGGGCCCTCCGGGATAGGTGGCCCCACCCGGTGGACCCCCGGGACCCTTCCGGTGGTCCCGGTACAATACCGGTGACCCCCAAAACTTTCCCGGTGGCCGAAACTTGACTTCCTATATATAATTCTTCACCTCTGGACCATTCCGAAACTCCTCGTGACGTCCGGGATCTCATCCGGGACTCCGAACAACTTTCGGGTTTCTGCATACTCATATCTCTCCAACCCTAGCGTCACCGAACCTTAAGTGTGTAGACCCTACGGGTTCGGGAGACATGCAGAGATGACCGAGACGCCTCTCCGGTCAATAACCAACAGCGGGATCTGGATACCCATGTTGGCTCCCACATGTTCCACGATGATCTCATCGGATGAACCACGATGTCGAGGATTCAATCAATCCCGTATACAATTCCCTTTGTCAATCGGTATGTTACTTGCCCGAGATTCGATCGTCGGTATCCCAATACCTTGTTCAATCTCGTTACCGGCAAGTCTCTTTACTCGTACCGCAATGCATGATCCCGTGACTAACTCCTTAGCCACATTGAGCTCATTATGATGATGCATTGCCGAGTGGGCCCAGAGATACCTCTCCGTCATACGGAGTGACAAATCCCACTCTCGATCCGTGCCAACCCAACAGACACTTTCGGAGATACCCGTAGTGTACCTTTATAGTCACCCAGTTACGTTGTGACGTTTGGCACACCCAAAGTACTCCTACGGTAGCCGGGAGTTGCATGATCTCATGGTCTAAGGAGAAGGTACTTGACATTGGAAAAGCTCTAGCAAACGAACTACACGATCTTTGAGCTATGCTTAGGATTGGGTCTTGTCCATCACATCATTCTCCTAATGATGTGATCCCGTTATCAATGACATCCAATGTCCATAGTCAGGAAACCATGACTATCTGTTGATCAAAGCTAGTCAACTAGAGGCTTACTAGGGACACGTTGTGGTCTATGTATTCACACATGCATTACAATTTCGGGATAACACAATTATAGCATGAACAATAGACAATTATCATGAACAAAGAAATATAATAATAACCATTTATTATTGCCTCTAGGGCATATTTCCAACAGAAACACCTTCGGAGATACCTTTAGAGCATCTTTATGATCACCCAGTTACGTTGTGACGTTTGATAGAACACAAGGTATTCCTCCGGTATTCGGGAGTTGCATAATCTCATAGTCAAAGGACTATGTATAAGTCATGAAGAAAGCAATAGCAATAAAACTTAACGATCATTATGCTAAGCTAAAGGATGGGTCTTGTCCATCACATCATTCTCCTAATGATGTGATCCCGTTCATCAAATGAAAACACATGTGTATGGTTAGGAAACTTAACCATCTTTGATTAACGAGCTAGTCAAGTAGAGGCTTACTAGGGACACTGTGTTTTGTCTATGTATCCAGACATGTATCAAGTTTCCGGTTAATACAATTCTAGCATGAATAATAAACATTTATCATGATATAAGGAAATATAAAATAACAACTTTATTATTGCCTCTAGGGCATATTTCCTTCAATGGATTACATACCAAAGATGACAATACTTAGATCTATTCGTGTTTTATGCCTAGCTAAGCGCATTAAATGATAGCGCTTGTTGGGAAGCAACCCAATTTTATTTAATGTTTTTTCTTTTTAGGTTCTGTTTTGCTTTGAATAATTCATCTAGCCTCTGGTTAGATGTCGTTTTGTGTTTTAATTGGTGTTTGTGCCAAGTAAGACCTTTGGGATAGCTTACGATGCTAGTTGATTTGATCTTGCTGAAAAACAGAAACTTTTACGCTCAGTCCCAGAATTGTTAAAAATCACAGGAGCATGATAAAATATTGATTATTTTTGCAGAAGATTAATAAACAAATTGCTCATGTCATCCTAATTGTTTAGGAATTTTTGGAATTACATAAGTATTCTAAATATCCAGATTACTACAGACTGTTCTGTTTTTGACAGATTCTGTTTTTCGCGTGTTGTTTGCTTATTTTGATGCATCCATGGCAAGTACGGGGGGTATGAACCATGGAAAAGTTGGAATCTAGTAGATATTACACCAATATAAATAAATAATGAGTTCACAACAGTACCAAAAGTTGTGATTTATTTTCTTATACTAACGAAGCTTATGAGATTTTCTGTTGAGTTTTGTGTTGTGAAATTTTCAAGTTTTGGATAAGGATTTGATGGACTATGGAATAAGGAGTGGCAAGAGCCTAAGGTTGGGGATGCCCGAGTAACCCCAAGGTAATATTCAAGGACAACCAAGATCCTAAGCTTGGGGATGCCCCGGGAAGACATCCCCTCTTTCGTCTTCGTCTATCGGTAACTTTACTTGAGGCTATATTTTTATTCACCACATGATAGTGTTTTACTTGGAGCGTCTTGTATGATTTGAGTCTTTGCTTTTTAGTTTGCCACAATCATCCTTACTGTACACACCTTCTGGGAGAGACACGCATGAATCGTGATTTATTAGAATACTCTATGTGCTTCACTTCTATCTTTTGAGCTAGGCAAATTTTCTCTAGTGCTTGATACGTCTCCAACGTATCTATAATTTTTGATTGTTCTATGCTATTATATTATCTGTTTTGGATGTTTAACGGTCTTTAATATACTCTTTTATATTATTTTTGGGACTAACCTATTAACCGAAGGCCCAGTGCAAATTGCTATTTTTAGCCTATTTCAGTGTTTCGCAGAAAAGGAATATCAAACAGAATCCAAACGGAACGAAACCTTCACGAGGATATTTCTTGGAACAAATGCAATCCTGGAGACTTGGAGTGGAAGTCAGAGATGCAACGAGGCGGCCACGAGGCAGGAGGGCGCGCCCCCACCCTCGTGGGCCCCTCATAGCTCCACCGACCTACTTCTTTCGCCTATATATGTACTCTTATACCCTGAAAACATCCAGGGGAGCCACGAAACCACTTTTCCATCGCTGCAACCTTCTGTACCCGTGAGATCCCATCTTGGGGCCTTTTCAGGCGATTTGCCGGAGGGGGATTCGATCACGGAGGGCTTCTACATCAACACCATAGCCTCTTCGATGATGTGTGAGTAGTTTACCTCAGACCTTCGGGTCCATAGTTATTAGCTAGATGGCTTCTTCTCTCTCTTTGGTTCTCAATACAAAGTTCTCCTCGATGTTCTTGGAGATCTATTCGATGTAATACTTTTTGCAGTGTGTTTGCCGAGATCCGATGAATTGTGGGTTTATGATCAAGATTATCTATGAACAATAATTGATTCTTCTCTGAATTCTTATATGCATGATTTGATATCTTTGCAAGTCTCTTGGAATTATCGGTTTAGTTTGGCCTACTAGATTGATCTTTCTTGCAATGGGAGAAGTGCTTAGCTGTGGGTTCAATCTTGCGGTGCTCGATCCCAGTGACAGAAAGGGAACCGGCACGTATTGTATTGTTGCCATCGAGGATAAAAAGATGGGGTTTATATCATATTGCTTGAGTTTATCCCTCTACATCATGTCATCTTGCCTAATGCGTTACTCTGTTCTTATGAACTTAATACTCTAGATGCATGCTGGATAGCGGTCGATGTGTGGAGTAATAGTAGTAGATGCAGAATCGTTTCGGTCTACTTGACACGAACGTGATGACTATGTTCATGATCATGCCTAGATATTCTCATAACTATGCGCTTTTCTATCAATTGCTTGGTAGTAATTTGTTCACCCACCGTAATATATGCTATCTTGAGAGAAGTCACTAGTGAAACCTATGGCCCCTGAGTCTACTTTACATTATATAAGTTTCCGATCTATAATTTTAGTTTACTATTTATTTTGCAATCTTTACTTTTCAATCTATACAACAAAAATACCAAAAATATTTATCTTATTATCTTTATCAGATCTCACTTTTGCAAGTGGCTATGAACGGATTGACAACCCCTTTATCGCGTTGGTTGCAAGATTCTTGATTGTTTGTGCAGGTACTAGGCGATTTGCGCGTAGTCTCCTATTGGATTGATACCTTTGTTCTCAAAAACTGAGGGAAATACTTACGCTACTCTGCTGCATCACCCTTTCCTCTTCAAGGGAAAACCAACGCATGCTCAAGAGGTAGCAAGAAGGATTTCTGGCGCCGTTGCCGAGGAGATCTACGCCAAGTCAAGACATACCAAGTACCCATCATAAACTCTTCTCCCTCGCATTACATTATTTGCCATTCGCCTCTCGTTTTCCTCTCCCCCACTTCTAAAACGATTTACGTAAACCTTTGCCTTTTCTTCGCCCTCCTTCCATTCGATCTTGTGTTACCATGTGCCTTCTTTTTGCTTGCATCTTCGCTTGCTAAAATTTTATGGATCCTCATCTCCTTGCTAATCTTTTTAAGAGATCCAATTATGATGAACCAATTTCTAGTGATCTGAGTGCACTAGATTATCTTTACGGGGTTTTGCTTGAAATTCGTCAATCTAAAAATTGTGATGAAGAAATTTAAGAAGAGATTCACGATAGCTCCTTGAATAAAAAGCATGATTGCAATGATTTTACTATAAATTCTCTTGATGTCAATTGTGCTAATAATATGCAAAACCATAAGCTTGGGTATGCTAGTTTTGCTATGTCTACTACTTCTTGCAATGATCGTGATTGGGGTGATTCTTCTTATGATCTTGAAAATTTATTTAAGCCCCATGATGAATATGAGATTGATAATAGTGTTTGCAATAATATTGAAAGTGGGTTTGGAAGAGTGTCAACTTTAGATCCCACATATTTGGAGAATGTTCAATCTTATGGTATTTTTGATAAAAGTGGGTTTGGAGAGGTCATGACTTTAGTTAATGTTAATCCCACTATTTTGGAAGAGTGTCAACTTTGCATATATGTGGATCATGTTAAGAATATGTTTTGTGATAGCTATATGGTTGAATTTGCCTATGATGCTACATGTAGTTATTTTGAGAGAGGAAAATATGGTTGTAGAAATTATTATCTTACTAAATTACCTCTCGTCATGTTGAGATTGCTATCATCTCTTTCTTCTTCCTTGCATATGCTAATTTTTGCTTGCTATGATAATTTGTTTGCTTATAAAATGCCTATGCATAGGAAGTATGTTAGACTTAGATGTGTTTATCACGTGTTCTATGATGCTCTCTTTGTGCTTTAATTCTTGTCTTTGATGTGAGCATCATTAAAATTATCATTGCCTAGCTAGGGCATTAAACGATAGCGCTTGTTGGGAGGCAACCCAATTTTATTTTCGTTTCTTGCTTTTTTTTCCTGTTTAGTAATAAATAATTCATCTAGCCTATGTTTAGATGTGGTTCTATGTTTTAATTAGTGTTTGTGCCAAGTAGAACCTTTGGGAAGACTTGGGTGAAGTCTTTGTGATCTTGCTGTAAAAAAAACAGAAACTTTAGTGCTCACGAGATTAGCTGCCATTTTTTACTGGAGAGTTCTTTTAGGTTGATTCTTTTTGAAGATGATTAATAGATAAATTACTCACGTCCGACAATTTATTTCAGAATTTTTGGAGCTCCATTAGTATACGTTTGATACATATTACTACAGACTGTTCTGTTTTTGACAGATTCTATTTTTCGTGTGTTGTTTGCTTATTTTGATGAATCTATGGCTAGTATCAGGGGGTATGAACCATAGAGAAGTTGTAATACAGTAGGTTTAACACCAATATAAATAAAGAATGAGTTCATTACAGTACATTAAAGTGGTGGTTTGTTTTCTTACACTAACGGAGCTCATGAGATTTTCTGTCTAAGTTTTGTGTTGTGAAGTTTTCAAGTTTTTGGGTAAAGATTTGATGGATTTTGGAATAAGGAGTGGCAAGAGCCTAAGCTTGGGGATGCCCAAGGCACCCCAAGGTAAAATTAAAGGACAAAAAAAAGCCTAAGCTTGGGGATGCCCCGGAAGGCATCCCCTCTTTCGTCTTCGTCTATCGGTAACTTTACTTGAGGCTATATTTTTATTCACCACATGATATGTGTTTTGCTTGGAGTGTCTTGTATGATTTGAGTCTTTGCTTTTTAGTTTACCACAATCATCCTTGCTGTACACACCTTTTGGAGAGACACACATGAATTGGAATTTATTATAATACTCTATGTGCTTCACTTATATCTTTTGAGCTAGATAATTTTGCTCTAGTGCTTCACTTATACCTTTTTAGAGCACGGTGGTGGTTTTATTTTATAGAAATTATTGATCTCTCATGCTTCACTTATATTATTTTGGGAGTCTTTTATAACAGCATGGTAATTTTCTTTGGTTATAAAATTAGTCCTAATATGATAGGCATCCAAGATGGGTATAATAAAAACTTTCATATAGAGTGCATTAATTACTATGAGAAGTTTGATACTTGATAGTTGTTTTGAGATATAAAGATGGTAATATTAGAGTCGTGCTAGTTGAATAATTGTGGAATTGAGAAATACTTGTGTTGAGGTTTGCAAGTCCTGTAGCATGCACGTATGGTAAACGTTGTGTGACAAATTTGAAGCATGAGGTGTTCTTTGATTGCTTTCCTTATGAGTGGCGGTCGGGTGAGGGAGTCCTGGACTAGGGGGTCCTCGGGCGTCCGGCCTGTTAGCCATGGGCCGGATTGATGGGCTATGAAGATCCGAAGACCGAAGACTGTACCCGTGTCCGGATGGGACTCTCCTTGGCGTGGAAGGCAAGCTTGGCGCTCAACTATGAAGATTCCTTCCCCTGTAACCGACCTTGTGTAACCCTAGACCACTCCGGTGTCTATATAAACCGAAGAGCTTAGTCCAGAGGGGGAGATATTCATTACCATAGTCATACAGGCTAGACTTCTAGGGTTTAGCCATTACGATCTCGTGGTAGATCAACTCTTGTAATACTCATATTCATCAAGATCAATCAAGTAGGAAGTAGGGTATTACCTCCATAGAGAGGGCCCGAACCTGGGTAAGCATTGTGTCCCCTGTCTCCTATTACCATCGACCTTAGACGCACAGTTCAGGAACCCCTACCTGAGATCCGCCGGTTTTGACACCGACATCGGGGACGAGCGATGGTCTTTTCCTACCAATCTATCCCCCTAGGAGCATGCGCGTAGTGCTTGGTTTTGATGACTTGTAGATTTTTGCAATAAGTATGTGAGTTCTTTATGACTAATGTTGAGTCCATGGATTATACGCACTCTCACCCTTCCATCGTTGCTAGCCTCTTTGGTATCGTTCATTGCCCTTTCTCACCTCGAGAGTTGGTGCAAACTTCGCCGGTGTATCCAAACCCCGTGATATGATATGCTCTATCACACATAAGCCTCCTTATATCTTCCTCAAAACAGCCACCATACCTACCTATTATGGCATTTCCATAGCCATTCTGAGATATATTGCCATGCAACTTTCCACCGTTCCATTTATTATGACACGCTCCATCATTGTCATATTGCTTTGCATGATCATGTAGTTGACATCGTATTTCTGGCAAGGCCACCTTCACAATTCTTTCATACATGTCACTCTTGATTCATTGCACATCCCAGTACACCGCCGGAGGCATTCACATAGAGTCATATTTTGTTCTAAGTATCGAGTTGTAATTCTTGAGTTGTAAGTACATAAAAGTGTGATGATTTTCATTATTAGAGCACTGTCCCATGTGAGGAAAGGATGATGGAGACTATGATTCCCCCACAAATCGGGATGAGACTCCGGACGAAAAAAGAGGCCATAAAAAAAGGGGAAGGCCCAAATAAAAAAAATAAAAAAATGAGAGAAAAAGAGAGAAGGGGCAATGTTACTATCCCTTTTCCACACTTGTGCTTCAAAGTAGCACCATGATCTTCATGATAGAGAGTCTCTTATTTTGTCACTTTCATATACTAGTGGGAATTTTTCATTATAGAACTTGGCTTGTATATTCCAATGATGGGCTTCCTCAAAATGCCCTAGGTCTTCGTGAGCAAGCAAGTTGGATGCACACCCACTTAGTTTCTTTTTGAGCTTTCATATATTTATAGCTCTAGTGCATCCGTTGCATGGCAATCCCTACTCCTTGCATTGACATCAATTGATGGGCATCTCCATAGCCCATTGATTAGCTGCGTCAATGTGAGACTTTCCCCTTTTTTGTCTTCTCACACAACCTCGAGCATCATATTCTATTCCACCCATAGTGCTATGTCCATGGCTCACGCTCATATATTGCGTGAAAGTTCAAAGAGTTTGAAAAGGCTAAGTATGAAACAATTGCTTGGCTTGTCATCGGGGTTGTGCATGATGGGAGCATTTTGTGTGACAAAAATGAAGCATGGCCAAACTATAGGATTTTGTAGGGATAAGCTTTCTTTGGCTATGTTATTTTGATAAGACATAATTGCTTGGTTAGCATGCTTGAAGTATTATTATTTTTATGTCAATATTAAAATTTTGTCTAGAATCTTTTGGATCTAAACATTCATGCCACAATAAAAAGAATTACATTGAAAATTATGCTCTCTAGCATTCCACATCAAAAATTCTATTTTTATCATTTACCTACTCGAGGACGAGCAGGAATTAAGCTTGGGGATGCTTGATACGTCTCCAACGTATCTATAATTTATGATTGTTCCATGCTATTATATTATCTGTTTTGGATGTTTTATGGGCTTTAATATACTCTTTTATATTATTTTTGGGACTAACCTATTAACCGAAGGCCCAGTGCAAATTGCTATATTTTTGCCTATTTCAGCGTTTCACAGAAAAGGAATATCAAACGGAATCCAAACGGAACGAAACCGTCGCGAGGATCTTTCTTAGAACAAACGCAATCCAGGAGACTTGGAGTGGAAGTCAGAGAAGCAACGAGGCGGCCACGAGGCAGGAGGGTGCGCCCAGGGGGGTAGGCGTGCCTCCACCCTCGTGGGCCCCTCGTAGCTCCACCGACCTACTTCTTTCGCCTATATATACTCTTATACCCTAAAAACATCCAGGGGAGCCACGAAACCACTTTTCCACCGCCGCAACCTTCTGTACCCGTGAGATCCCATCTTGGGGCCTTTTCGAGCGATCCGCTGGAGGGAGATTCGATCACGGAGGGCTTCTACATCAACACCATAGCCCCTCCGATGATGTGTGAGTAGTTTACCACAGACCTTCGGGTCCATAGTTATTAGCTAGATGGCTTCTTCTCTCTCTTTGGTTCTCAATACAAAGTTCTCCTCGATGTTCTTGGAGATCTATTCGATGTAATACTTTTTGCGGTGTGTTTGCCGAGATCCGATGAATTATGGGTTTATGATCAAGAGTATCTATGAACAATATTTGATTCTTCTCTGAATTCTTATATGCATGATTTGATATCTTTGTAAGTCTCTTCGTATTATCGGTTTAGTTTGGCCTACTAGATTGATCTTTCTTGCAATGGGAGAAGTGCTTAGCTTTGGGTTCAATCTTGCGGTGCTCGATCCCAGTGACAGAAAGGGAACCGACACATATTGTATTGTTGCCATCGAGGATAAAAAGATGAGGTTTATATCATATTTCTTGAGTTTATCCCTCTACATAATGTCATCTTGCCTAATGTGTTACTCTGTTCTTATGAACTTAATACTCTAGATGCATGCTGGATAGCGGTCGATGTGTGGAGTAATAGTAGTAGATGCAGAATCGTCTCGGTCTACTTGACACGGACTTGATGCCTATGTTCATGATCATGCCTAGATATTCTCATAACTATGCACTTTTCTATCAATTGCTCGACAGCAATTTGTTCACCCACCATAATATATGCTATCTTGAGAGAAGTCACTAGTGAAACCTATGGCCCCCGGGTCTACTTTACATTATATAAGTTTCCAATCTATAATTTTAGTTTACTATTTATTTTGCAATCTTTACTTTTCAGTCTATACAACAAAATACCAAAAATATTTATCTTATTACCTTTATCAGATCTCACTTTTGCAAGTGGCCGTGAAGGGATTGACAACCCCTTTATCGCGTTGGTTGCAAGTTTCTTGATTGTTTGTGCAGGTACTAGGCGATTTGCATGTAGTCTCCTATTGGATTGATACCTTGGTTCTAAAAAACTGAGGGAAATACTTACGCTACTTTGCTGCATCACCCTTTCCTCTTCAAGGGAAAACCAACGCATGCTCAAGAGGTAGCAGTGCTTCACTTATACCTTTTTAGAGCATGGCGGTGGTTTTGTTTTATTGAAATTGATGAATTCTCGCACTTCACTTATATTATTTTGAGAGTCTATAAACAGCATGGTAATTTGCTTTGGTTATAAAATTAGGCCTAATATGATAGGCATCCAAGAGGGATATAATAAAAACTTTCATATAAAGTGCATTGAATACTATGTGAAGTTTGATTCCTTATGATTGTTTTAAGACATGAGGATAGTGATATTAGAGTCATGCTAGTAAGTAGTTTTGAATTTGAGAAATACTTGTGCTAAGGTTTGTGAGTCCCATAGCATGCACGTATGGTGAACCGTTAAGTAACGAAGTTGGAGCATGAGATGTTTTTTGATTGTCTTCCTTATGAGTGGTGGTCGGGGACGAGCGATGGTCTTTTCCTGCCAATCTATCCCCCTAGGAGCATGCGTGTAGTACTTTGTTTTGATGACTAATAGATTTTTTCAATAAGTATGTGAGTTATTTATGACTAATGTTGAGTCCATGTATTATACGCACTCTCACCTCTCCGCCATTGCTAGCCTCTCTTATACCATGCAACTTTTCGCCGGTACCATAAACCCACCACATATCATTCCTCAAAACAGCCACCATACCTACTGCTACCTCTTGAGCACTGTGTTGGTTTTCCCTTGAAGAGGAAAGGGTGATGCAGCAAAGTAGCGTAAGTATTTCCCTCAGTTTTTGAGAACCAAGGTATCAATCCAGTAGGAGGCTACGCGTGAGTCCCTCACACCTGCACAATACAAATAAATCCTCGCAACCAACGCGATAAGGGGTTGTCAATCCCTTCACGGTCACTTACGAGAGTGAGATCTGATAGATATGATAGGATAATATTTTTGGTATTTTTGTGATAAAGATGCAAAGTAAAATAAAAGCAAAGTAAAAAGCAAAGGTAATAACAAAGTGTTGGAAGATTAATATGATGAAGATAGACCCGGGGGCCATAGGTTTCACTAGTGGCTTCTCTCAAGAGCATAAGTATTTTACGGTGGGTGAACGAATTACTGTTGAGCAATTGACAGAATTGAGCATAGTTATGAGAATATCTCGGTATGATCATATATATAGGCATCACGTCCGAGACAAGTAGACCGACTCCTGCCTGCATCTACTACTATTACTCCACTCATCGACCGCTATCCAGCATGCATCTAGAGTATTAAGTTCATGAAAACAGAGTAACGCCTTAAGCAAGATGACATGATGTAGAGGGATAAATTCATGCAATATGATAAAAACCCCATCTTGTTATCCTCGATGGCAACAATACAATACGTGCCTTGCTGCCCCTACTGTCACTGGGAAAGGACACCGCAAGATTGAACCCAAAGCTAAGCACTTCTCCCATTGCAAGAAAGATCAATCTAGTAGGCCAAACCAAACTGATAATTCGAAGAGACTTGCAAAGATAACCAATCATACATAAAAGAATTCAGAGAAGATTCAAATATTGTTCATAGATAATCTTGATCATAAACCCACAATTCATCGTTCTCAACAAACACACCGCAAAAAGAAGATTACATCGAATAGATCTCCACGAGAGAGGGGGAGAACATTGTATTGAGATCCAAAAAGAGAGAAGAAGCCATCTAGCTACTAACTATGGACCCGAAGGTCTGAGGTAAACTACTCACACTTCATCGGAGAGGCTATGGTGTTGATGTAGAAGCCCTCCGTGATGGATGCCCCCTCCGGCGGAGCTCCAGAACAGGCCCCAAGATGGGATCTCGTGGGTACAGAAGGTTGCGGCGGTGGAATTAGGTTTTTGGCTCCGTATCTGATCGTTTGGGGGTACGTAGGTATATATAGGAGGAAGAAGTACGTCGGTGGAGCAACGTGGGGCCCACGAGGGTGGAGGGCGCGCCCTGGGGGGTAGGCGCGCCCCCCTACCTCGTGGCCTCCTGGAAGCTTCTCTTACGTAGGGTCCAAGTCTCCTGGATCATGTTCGTTCCAAAAATCACGCTCCCGAAGGTTTCATTCCGTTTGGACTCCGTTTGATATTCTTTTTCTGCGAAACTCTGAAATAGGCTAAAAACAGCAATTCTGGGTTGGGCCTCCGGTTAATAGGTTAGTCCCAAAAATAATATAAAAGTGGATAATAAAGCCCAATATTGTCCAAAACAGTAGATAATATAGCATGGAGCAATCAAAAATTATAGATACGTTGGAGACGTATCAAGCATCCCCAAGCTTAATTCCTGCTCGTCCTCGAGTAGGTAAATGATAAAAGCAGAATTTTTGATGCGGAGTGCTACTTGGCATAATTTCAATGTAATTCTTCTTAATTGTGGTATGAATATTCAGATCCGAAAGATTCAAGATAAAAGTTCATATTGACATAAAAATAATAATACTTCAAGCATACTAACTAAGCAATTATGTCTTCTCAAAATAACATGCCCAAAGAAAGTTCATCCCTACAAAATCATATAGTTTAGTCATGCTCCATTTTCGTCACACAAGAATGCTCTCATCATGCACAACCCCGATGACAAGCCAAGCAATTGTTTCATACTTTAGTAATCTCAAACTTTATAAACCTTCACGCAATACATGAGCGTGAGCCATGGATATAGCACTATGGGTGGAATAGAATATGATGACGGGGGTTATGTGGAGAAGACAAAAAAGGAGAAAGTCTCACATCAACGAGGCTAATCCATGAGCTATGGAGATGCCCATCAATTGATGTTAATGCAAGGAGTAGGGATTGCCATGCAACGGATGCACTAGAGTTATAAATGTATGAAAGCTCAACAAAAGAAACTAAGTGGGTGTGCATCCAACTTGCTTGCTCACGAAGACCTAGGGCACTTGAGGAGGCCCATTGTTGGAATATACAAGCCAAGTTCTATAATGAAAAATTCCCACTAGTATATGAAAGTGACAAAACAAGAGACTCTCTATCATGAAGATTATGGTGCTACTTTGAAGCACAAGTGTGGAAAAAAGGATAGTAGCATCGCCCCTTTTTATTTCTCTTTTTTGGCCTTCTTTTTTTTATTTGGCCTTTCTCTGTTTTTTATTGGGACAATGCTCTATTAGATGATGATCATCACACTTCTATTTATTTACAACTCAATGATTACAACTCGATACTAGAACAAAGTATGACTCTATATGAATGCCTCCGGCGGTGTACCGGGATATGCAATGAATCAAGAGTGACATGTATGAAAGAATTATGAACGGTGGCTTTGCCACAAATACTATGTCAACTATATGATCATGCTAGGCAATATGACAATGATGAATGTGTCATGATAAACGGAATGGTGGAAAGTTGCATGGCAATATATCTCGGAATGGCTATGGAAATGCCATAATAGGTAGGTATGGTGGCTTTTTTGAGGAAGATATAAGGAGGTTTATGTGTGAAAGAGCGTATCATATCACAGGGTTTGGATGCACCAGCGAAGTCTGCACCAACTCTCAATGTGAGAAAGGGCAATGCACGGTACCGAAGAGGCTAGCAATGATGGAAGGCTGAGAGTGCGTATAATCCATGGACTCAACATTAGTCATAAAGAACTCACATACTTATTGCAAAAATCTACAAGTGATCAAAAACCAAGCACTACGCGCATGCTCCTAGGGGGATAGATTGGTAGGAAAAGACCATCGCTCGTCCCCGACCGCCACTCATAAGGAGGACAATCAAAGAACACCTCATGTTTCAAATTTGTTACATAACGTTTACCATACGTGCATGCTACGGGACTTGCAAACTTCAACACAAGCATTTCTCAAATTCACAACTACTCAACTAGCACGACTTTGATATTATTACCTCCATATCTCAAAACAATCATCAAGCATCAAACTTCTCTTAGTATTCAACACACTCATAAGAAAGTTTTTACTAATCTTGAATACCAAGCATATTAGGATTATTTAAGCAAATTACCATGCTATTTAAGACTCTCAAAATAATCTAAGTGAAGCATGAGAGATCAATAGTTTCTATAAAACAAATCCACCACCGTGCTCTAAAAGATATAAGTGAAGTACTAGAGCAAAACTATATAACTCAAAAGATATAAGTGAAGCACATAGAGTATTCTAACAAATTCCAAATCATGTATGGCTCTCTCAAAAGGTGTGTACAGCAAGGATGATTGTGGTAAACTAAAAAGCAAAGACTCAAATCATACAAGACGCTCCAAGCAAAACACATATCATGTGGTGAATAAAAATATAGCTCCAAGTAAAGTTACCGATGGAAGTAGACGAAAGAGGGGATGCCTTCCGGGGCATCCCCAAGCTTTGGCTTTTGGTGTCCTTAGATTATCTTGGGGGTGCCATGGGCATCCCCAAGCTTAGGCTCTTGCCACTCCTTGTTCCATAATCCATCAAAATCTTTCACCCAAAACTTGAAAACTTCACAACACAAAACTCAACAGAAATCTCGTGAGCTCCATTAGCGAAAGAAAAGAAAAGTACCACTTCAAGGTACTGTAATGAACTCATTCTTTATTTATATTGGTGTTAAACCTACTGTATTCCAACTTCTCTATGGTTTATAAACTATTTTACTAGCCATAGATTCATCAGAATAAGCAAACAACACACGAAAAACAGAATCTGTCAAAAACAGAACAGTCTGTAGTAATCTGTAACTAACGCAAACTTCTGGAACTCCAAAAAATCAGCAAAAATAGGAAGACCTAGGAAATTTGTTTATTGATCAGCAGCAATTGGAATCAGTATTTTATCACGTTCTGGTGATTTTTAACAATTATTTTCGTGAACAGAAAGTTTCTGGAAATTTCTGCAAGATCAAATAACTATCATCCAAGAAGATCCTATAGGTTTAACTTGGCACAAACACTAATTAAAACATAAAAACACATCTAACCAGAGGCTAGATCAAAGATTTATTCCTAAACAGAAGCAAAAGCAAAAAAACTAAAAATAAAATTGGGTTGCCTCCCAACAAGCGCTATCGTTTAACGCCCCTAGCTAGGCATAAAAGCAAGGATAGATCTAGGTATTGCCATCTTTGGTAGGCAATCCATAAGTGGCTCTCATGATAGATTCATATGGCAATTTTATTTTCTTCCTAGGGAAGTGTTCCATGCCTTTCTTTAATGGAAATTGGAATCTAATATTCCCTTCCTTCATATCAATAATTGCACCAATCGTTCTAAGGAAAGGTCTACCAAGAATAATAGGACATGAAGGATTGCAATCTATATCAAGAACGATAAAATCTACGGGCACATAATTCCTATTTGCAACAATAAGAACATCATTAATTCTTCCCATAGGTTTCTTAATAGTGGAATCCGCAAGGTGCAAGTTTAGAGAGCAATCATCAAATTCGTGGAAATCTAGCAAATCGCACAAAGTTTTGGGAATAGTGGAAACACTAGCACCCAAATCACATAAAGCATAGAACTCATGATCCTTAATCTTAATTTTAATAGTTGGTTCCCACTCATCATAAAGTTTTCTAGGGATAGAAACTTCCAACTCAAGCTTTTCTTCATAAGATTGCATCAAGGCATCAACGATATGTTTAGTAAACGCTTTATTTTGACTATAAGCATGAGGAGAATTTAGCACGGATTGCAACAAGGAAATACAATCAATCAAAGAGCAATTTTCATAATTAAATTCCTTGAAATCCAAAATAGTGGGTTTAGCAACATCTAGGGTTTTGATTTCTTCAATCCCACTTTTATCAATTTTAGCATCAAGATCTAAAAACTCCGAATTCTTGGAACGCCTTCTAGGTAAAGGTGGATCATATTCAGTCCCATCATTATCAAGATTCATATTGCAAAACAAAGATTTAATAGGGGACACATCAATAACTTTTAGATCTTCATCTTTATTTTCATAGAAATTTGAAGAACACGCTTTCATAAAGCAATCTTTCTTAGCACGCATCCTAGCGGTTCTTTCTTTGCACTCATCAATGGAAATTCTCATGGCTTTGAGAGACTCATTGATATCATGCTTAGGAGGAATAGATCTAAGCTTTAAAGAATCAACATCAAGAGAAATTCTATCAACGTTCCTAGCCAATTCATCAACTTTAAGCAATTTCTCTTCAAGCAAAGCATTGAAATTCTTTTGCGAATTCATAAACTCTTTAACACTAGTCTCAAATTCAGAGGGCATCTTATTAAAATTTCCATAAGAGTTGTTGTAGGAATTACCATAATTATTAGAGGAATTGCTAGGATAAGGCCTAGGATTAAAGTTTCCTCTATACGCGTTGTTACCAAAATTATTCCTACCAACAAAATTCACATCCATAGATTCATTATTATTCTCAATCAAAGTAGACAAAGGCATATCATTAGGATCAGAAGAAACACTCTTACTAGCAAATAATTTCATAAGTTCATCCATCTTTCCACTCAAAACATTAATTTCTTCTATCGCATGCACTTTTTTATTAGTAGATCTTTCAGTGTGCCATTGAGAATAATTAACCATAATATTATCTAGGAGTTTAGTAGCTTCTCCTAAAGTGATTTCCATAAAAGTGCCTCCCGCGGCCGAATCTAAAAGATTTCTAGAAGCAAAATTCAATCCGGCATAAAAATTTTGTATAATCATCCACAAATTCAAACCATGAGTAGGGCAATTACGTATCATTAATTTCATCCTCTCCCAAGCTTGTGCAACATGTTCATGATCAAGTTGCTTAAAATTCATAATATCGTTTCTAAGAGAGATGATCTTAGCGGGAGGAAAATACTTAGAGATAAAAGCATCTTTGCACTTGTTCCAAGAATCAATACTATTTTTAGGCAAAGACGAAAACCAAGCTTTAGCACGATCTCTAAGCGAAAAAGGAAATAGCTTCAATTTAACAATATCATTATCAACATCTTTCTTCTTTTGCATATCACACAAATCAACGAAGCTATTTAGATGAGTAGCGGCATCTTCACTAGGAAGGCCGGCGAATTGATCTTTCATAACAAGATTCAACAAAGCAGCATTGATTTCACAAGATTCAGTATTGGTAAGAGGAGCAATCGGAGTGCTAAGGAAATCATTATTGTTGGTATTGGTAAAGTCACACAATTTGGTATTATCTTGAGCCATCGTGACAAGCAAGCAATCCAACACACGAGCAAACAAAAAGCAAGCGAAAAAGAGGCGAACGAAAAAGAGAGGGCGAATAAAACGGCAAGGGTGAAGTGGGGGAGAGGAAAACGAGAGGCAAATGGCAAATAATGTAATGCGGGAGATAAGGGATTGTGATAGGTACTTGGTATGTTGACTTTTGCGTAGACTCCCCGGCAACGGCGCCAGAAATCCTTCTTGCTACCTCTTGAGCACTGCGTTGGTTTTCCCTTGAAGAGGAAAGGGTGATGCAGCAAAGTAGCGTAAGTATTTCCCTCAGTTTTTGAGAACCAAGGTATCAATCCAGTAGGAGGCTACGCGCGAGTCCCTCGCACCTGCACAATACAAATAAATCCTCGCAACCAACGCGATAAGGGGTTGTCAATCCCTTCACGGTCACTTACGAGAGTGAGATCTGATAGATATGATAGGATAATATTTTTGGTATTTTTGTGATAAAGATGCAAAGTAAAATAAAAGCAAAGTAAAAAGCAAAGGCAATAACAAAGTGTTGGAAGATTAATATGATGAAGATAGACCCGGGGGCCATAGGTTTCACTAGTGGCTTCTCTCAAGAGCATAAGTATTTTACGGTGGGTGAACGAATTACTGTTGAGCAATTGACAGAATTGAGCATAGTTATGAGAATATCTAGGTATGATCATGTATATAGGCATCACGTCCGAGACAAGTAGACCGACTCCTGCCTGCATCTACTACTATTACTCCACTCATCGACCGCTATCCAGCATGCATCTAGAGTATTAAGTTCATGAAAACAGAGTAACGCCTTAAGCAAGATGACATGATGTAGAGGGATAAATTCATGCAATATGATAAAAACCCCATCTTGTTATCCTCGATGGCAACAATACAATACGTGCCTTGCTGCCCCTACTGTCACTGGGAAAGGACACCGCAAGATTGAACCCAAAGCTAAGCACTTCTCCCATTGCAAGAAAGATCAATCTAGTAGGCCAAACCAAACTGATAATTCGAAGAGACTTGCAAAGATAACCAATCATACATAAAAGAATTCAGAGAAGATTCAAATATTGTTCATAGATAATCTTGATCATAAACCCACAATTCATCGGTCTCAACAAACACACCGCAAAAAGAAGATTACATCGAATAGATCTCCACGAGAGAGGGGGAGAACATTGTATTGAGATCCAAAAAGAGAGAAGAAGCCATCTAGCTACTAACTATGGACCCGAAGGTCTGAGGTAAACTACTCACACTTCATCGGAGAGGCTATGGTGTTGATGTAGAAGCCCTCCGTGATGGATGCCCCCTCCGGCGGAGCTCCGGAACAGGCCCCAAGATGGGATCTCGTGGGTACAGAAGGTTGCGGCGGTGGAATTAGGTTTTTGGCTCTGTATCTGATCGTTTGGGGGTACGTAGGTATATATAGGAGGAAGAAGTACGTCGGTGGAGCAACGTGGGGCCCACGAGGGTGGAGGGCGCGCCCTGGGGGGTGGGCGCGCCCCCCTACCTCGTGGCCTCCTGGAAGCTTCTCTTACGTAGGGTCCAAGTCTCCTGGATCATGTTCGTTCCAAAAATCACGCTCCCGAAAGTTTCATTCCGTTTGGACTCCGTTTGATATCCTTTTTCTGCGAAACTCTGAAATAGGCAAAAACTGCAATTCTGGGCTGGGCCTCCGGTTAATAGATTAGTCCCAAAAATAATATAAAAGTGGATAATAAAGCCCAATATTGTCCAAAACAGTAGAAAATATAGCATGGAGCAATCAAAAATTATAGATACGTTGGAGACGTATCACCTACCTATTATGGCATTTTCATAGCCATTCGGAGATATATTGCCATGCAACTTTCCACCGTTCCGTTTATTATGACACGCATCATCATTGTCATATTGCTTTGCATGATCATGTAGTTGACATCGTATTTGTGGCAAAGCCACCTTTCATCATTTTTATACATGTCACTCTTGATTCATTGCACATCCCGGTACACTGCCGTAGACATTCATATAGAGTCATATCTTGTTCTAGTATCGAGTTGTAATTTTTGAGTTGTAAGTAAATAGAAGTATGATGATCTTCCTTTTTAGAGCATTGTCCCGTGTGAGGAAATAAAAGAAAGAAAGAAAATAAAAGAGAGAAAGAAAAGAAAAAAGAAAGAAAAAAAGAAAAAATAAGAGAAAGAAAAATAGAAATAAAAATGAGAGAAAGAGAGAAGGGGCAATGTTACTATCCTCTTTCCATACTTGTGCTTCAAAGTAGCACCATGATTTTCATCATAGAAAGTCTCCTATATTGTCACTTTCATATACTAGTGGGAATTTTCATTATAGAACTTGGCTTGTATATTCCAACGATGGGCTTCCTCAAAATGCCCTAGGTCTTCATGAGCAAGCAAGTTGGATGCACACCCACTTAGTTTTCTTTTTGAGCATTCATAAACTTATAGCTCTAGTGCATCTGTTGCATGGCAATCCCTACTCACTCACATTGATATCTATTAATGGGCATCTCCATAGCCCGTTGATACGCTTAGTTGATGTGAGACTATCTCCCTCTTTTTGTCTTCTCCACAACCACCTTCTATTCCACCCATAGTGCTATGTCCATGGCTCACGCTCATGTATTGCGTGAAAGTTGAAAAGGTTCGAGAACATAAAAAGTATGAAACAATTACTTGCCTTGTCATCGGGGTTGTGCATGATTTAAATGTTTTGTGTGATGAAGATGGAGCATAGCCAGACTATATGATTTTGTAGGGATAAGCTTTCTTTGGCCATGTTATTTTGAGAAGACATAATTATTTTGTTAGTATGCTTGAAGTATTATTGTTTTTATGTCAATATTAAACTTTTGTCTGGAATCTTATGGATCTGAACATTCATGACATAATAAAGAGAATTACATGGATAAATATGTTAGGTATCATTCCACATCAAAAATTCTATTTTTATCATTTACCTACTCGAGGACGAGCAGGAATTAAGCTTGGGGATGCTTGATACGTCTCCAACGTATCTATAATTTTTTATTGTTCCATTCTATTATATTATCTGTTTTCGATGTTTTATATGCATTAATATGCTATTTTATATGATTTTTGGTACTAACCTATTAACCTAGAGCCGAGTGCCAGTTCCTGTTTTTTCCTTGTTTTAGAGTTTTGCAGAAAAGGAATACCAAACAGAGTTCAAACGGAATAAAAATTTCACGATGATTTTTCTTGGACCAGAAGACACCGAGGAGACTTGGAGTGCAAGTCAGAAGAGCCACGAGGCGGCCACAAGGGTGGAGGGCTCGCCCCCGACCTTGTGGGCCCCTCGGTGACCCCCCGACCTAGATCTTCCTCCTATATATTCTCAAATATCCCAAAAACTTCGAGGGGAGCCACGAAACCACTTTTCCACCGCCGCAACCTTCTGTACCTGTGAGATCCCATCTAGGGGCCTTTTCCGGCGTTCTGTCGGAGGGGGATTGGATCACGGCGGGCTTCTACATCAACACCATTACCTCTCCGATGAAGCGTGAGTAGTTTACCACAGACCTACGGGTCCATAGCTAGTAGCTAGATGGCTTCTTCTCTCTCTCTCTTTGATTCTCAATACAAAGTTCTCCTCGATGTTCTTGGAGATCTATTCGATGTAATATTCTTTTGCGGTGTGTTTGCCGAGATCCGATGAATTGTGGATTTATGATCGGCTTATCTATGAATATTATTTGAATCTTCTCTGAATTCTTATATGCATGATTTGATATCTTTGCAAGTCTCTTCGAACTATCGATTTGGTTTGGCCAACTAGATTGGTTTTTCTTGCAATGGGAGAAGTGCTTAGCTTTGGGTTCAATCTTGCGGTGCTCGATACTAGTGACAGAAGGGGAAACGAGACGTATTGTATTGTTGCCATCGAGGATAAAAAGATGGGGTTTTTTATCATAATGCTTGAGTTAATTCCTCTACATCATGTCATCTTGCTTAAGGTGTTACTCCGTTCTTTATGAACTTAATACTCTATATGCGTGCTGGATAGCGGTCGATGTGTGGAGTAATAGTAGTAGATGCAGAATCATTTCGGTCTACTTGACACGGACGTGATGCTTATATTCATGATCATTGCCTTAGATATCGTCATAACTTTGGGCTTTTCTATCAATTGCTCGACAGTAATTTGTTCACCCACCATAATAATTTCTATCTTGAGAGAAGCCTCTAGTGAGATCTATGGCCCCCGGGTCTATTTTACATCATATTAGTTTCCCATCAACTTGCCAATTTCTATCGCCGTTCCACTATTTTGCAATCTTTTACTTTCCGTTCCATAAACCAAAAATATTACTTTATCGTTTATCCATCTCTATCAGATCTCACTTTGCAAATAACCGTGAAGGGATTGACAACCCCTTTATCGCGTTGGGTGCAAGTTGGTGTTTGTTTGTGCAGGTATTCAGTGACTTGCGCGTTGTCTCCTACTGGATTGATACCTTGGTTCTCAAAAGCTGAGGGAAATACTTACTCTACTTTGCTGCATCACCCTTTCCTCTTCAAGGGAAAAACCAACGCAAGCTCAAGAAGTAGCAGGAAGAATTTCTGGCGCCGTTGCCAGGGAGATCTACGCCAAGCCGAGACATACCAAGTACCCCTCATAAACTCCCATCCCTCGCATTACACTATTCGCCATTCGCCTCTCATTTTCCTCTCCCCCACTTCTAAAACGATTTTCGAAAAGATTCGCCTTTTCTTCGCCCCTTTTCCGTTCGTCTTCTTCTCTTGCTTTTTGTAATTGCTTTACTTTATTACTATGCGTTAGCGATAGTTGTAGAAGCAATAGTTGGCGTGACGACCTCGATGCAACGATGCTACGATGGAGATCAAGGTATCGAGCCGGTGACGATGGAGATCATGACAATGCTTTGGAGATGGAGATCAAAAGCACAAGATGATGATGGCCATATCATGTCACATATTTTGATTGCATGTGATGTTTATCCTTTATGCATCTTATTTTTCTTAGAACAGCGGTAGCATTATAAGATGATCCCTTCACTTAATTTCAAGATAAAATTGTTCTCCCTGAGTATGCACCATTGCTACAGTTCGTCGTTTCGAGACACCACGTGATGATCGGGTGTGATAGACTCTACGTTCACATACAACGGTTGTAAGACAGTTTTACACATGCAGAATACTTGGGTTAAACTTGACGAGCCTAGCATGTACAGACATGGTCTCGGAACACTGGAGACCGAAAGGTCGAACATGAGTTATATAGTAGATATGATCAACATAGAGATGTTCATCATTGATGACTACCCCATCTCACGTGATGATCGGACATGGGTCAGTTGATTTGGATCATGTATCACTTAAATAACTTGACGGATGTTAATTTAAGTGAGAGTTCATTAGTAATTTGATTAATTGAACTTAAATTTATCATGAACTTAGTCTTAATAGTTTTTGCATATCTATGTTGTAGATCAATAGCTCGCAATATAGCTCCCCTATTTTTGATATGTTCCTAGAGAAAAATAAGTTGAAAGATGATGGTAGCAATGATGCGGACTGGGTCCGTGATCTGAGGATTATCCTCATTGCTGCATAGAAGAATTATGTCCTTGATGCGACGCTTATGTCAAAAGGCTACAACCTGATAAGCCCGAACCCAAATCGGAGAAGTGCTACATAGGATACCCTAAAGAAACTATTGGGTACACCTTCTACCACAGATCCGAAGGCAAGATTTTTGTTGCTAAGAATGGGTCCTTTCTAGAGAAGGAGTTTCTCTCTAAAGAAGTGAGTGGGAGGAAAGTAGAACTTGGTGCGGTAATTGTACCTTCTCTCAAATTGGAAAGTAGCACATCAGAGAAAACCGTTCCCGTGATGATGATCATGAAACTTCAAATCAAGTTACTACTAAACCTCATAGGTCGACCAGAGCATGTACCGTACCAGAGTGGTACGGTAATCCTGTCCTGGAAGTCATGTTGTTAGACAACGACGAACCTACGAACTATGAAGATGCTATGATGAGCCCAGATTCCGACAAATGGCTTGATGAGATAGGATCCATGTATGAGAACAAAGTATGGACTTTGGTGGACTTGCCCGATGATCGGCAAGCCATTGAGAATAAATGGATCTTCAAGAAGAAGACTGACGCTGATGGTAATATCACTCTCTAAAAAGCTCGACTTGTCGCAAAAGGTTTTCGACAAGTTCAAGGGGTTGACTACGATGAGACTTTCTCACCCGTAGCGATGCTAAAGTCTGTCCGAATCATGTTAGCAATTGCTGCATTTTATGGTTATGAAATCTGGCAAATGGACGTCAAAACTGCATTCCTTAATGGGTTTCTTAAAGAAGAGTTGTATATGATGCAACCAGAAAGTTTTTGTCGATCCTAAAGATGCTAACAAAGTGTGCAAGCTCCAGCAGTCCATTTATGAACTGGTGCAAGCATCTCGGAGTTGGAATGTACGCTTTGATGATGTGATGAAAGCATATGGTTTTATACAAACTTATGGAGATGCCTATATTTACAACAAAGTGAGTGAGAGCTCTGTAGCATTTTTGGTGTTATATGTGGATGACTTATTACTGATTTGAAATGATATAGAATTTCTGGATAGCATAAAAGGATATTTGAATAAGAAGTTTTCAATGAAAGACCTCGGTGAAGCTGCTTATATATTGGGCATCAAGATCTATAGGGATAGATCAAGACACTTGATAGGACTTTCACACAGCACATACCTTGAGAAAGTTCTGAAGAAGTTAAAAATGGACCAGTCAAAGAAAGGGTTCTTTCCTGTGTTGCAAGGTGTGAAATTTAGTCAGACTCAAAGCCCGACGACGACAGAAGATAGAGAGAGAATAAAACTCATTCCCTATGCCTCAGCCATAGGTTCTATTATGTATGACATGCTGTGTACCAGACTGGATGTGTGCCTTGCCATAAATCTGGTAGGGAGGTACCAAAGTAATCCAGGAGTGGATCACTGGGCAGCGGTCAAGAATATCCTGAAGTACCTTAAAAGGACCAAGGATATGTTTCTCATTTTTTGAGGTGACGAAGAGCTCGTTGTAAAGGGTTACGTTGATGCTAGCTTCGACACAGATCTGGATGACTCTAAGTCACAAACCGGACACGTATTTGTTCGCACATGAACACGTCACCGTGTACCTCCAACGTCGAGGGTGATGCACCGCAGCTCATGTCGAAGGAGACCCGTCCGGAAGCGCGGTACGCAAGCAATCCGACGGTCGCTTTTAAGGACCCGAAACCCCACACGCCCGGGAGGGACCCCACCTGGACGCGCAGCGGCTATGGGCTACCCTAGGTCGGCCTGACCGCCCCTAGGGCCTCATGGATCGCTGCCCTGCAAACGAAGAACGAGCGAAGAACGAGAAAGAAGAAGAACAAAGGAAGAAGTTAAAAAGATAAAAAGTGGTAGATGATTTGTTCGATTGTGTGTTGTTCAATCGGCCGCCACCCCTTAGGTATATAAGAGGCGTATGGAATTCCCGTACAAGAAAAGTGAAAGGGGGGTGAATAGGCGCTTTAAAATAATTACGGTTGAGGTTTGAACAAATGCGGAATAAACCTAGCGGTTAATTTGTCAAGCACAAAACCTACAACAACTAGGCTCACCTATGTGCACCAACAACTTATGCTAAGCAAGAAAACCTACTTAGGTGATAGCAAGATATATGACAAGAAACAATATGGCTATCACAAAGTAAAGTGCATAAGTAAAGGGCTCGGGTAAGAGATAACCGAGGCACGCGGAGACGACGATGTATCCCGAAGTTCACACCCTTGCGGATGCTAATCTCCGTTTGGAGCGGTGTGGAGGCACAATGCTCCCCAAGAAGCCACTAGGGCCACCGTAATCTCCTCACGCCCTCGCACAATGCAAGATGCCGTGATTCCACTAAGGGACCCTTGAGGGCGGTCACCGAACCCGTACAAATGGCAACCCTTGGGGGCGGTCACCGAACCCGTACACTTTGGCAACCCTTGGGGGCGGTCACTGGAACCCGTCAAATTGCTCGGGGCGATCTCCACAACCTAATTGGATACCCCGACGCTTGCCCGGAGCTTTACACCACAATGATTGAGCTCCGAACACCACCAACCGTCTAGGGCGCCCAAGCACCCAAGAGGAACAAGCTCAAGGGTACCAAGCACCCAAGAGTAATAAGCTTCTCAACTTGTAACTTCCACGTATCACTGTGGAGAACTCAAACCGATGCACCAAATGCAATGGCAAGGGCACACGTAGTGCCCAAGTCCTTCTCTCTCAAATCCCACCGAAGCAACTAATGCTAGGGAGGAAAATGAGAGGAAGAACAAGAAGGAGAACACCAAGAACTCCAAGATCTAGATCCAAGGGGTTCCCCTCACATAGAGGAGAAAGTGATTGGTGGAAATGTGGATCTAGATCACCTCTCTCTTTTCCCTCAAAAACTAGCAAGAATCCATGGAGGGATTGAGAGTTAGCAAGCTCGAAGAAGGTCAACAACGGGGGAAGAACACGAGCTCAAAGGATAAGGTTCAATGGGGAAGAAGACCCCCTTTTATAGGTGGGGAAAAATCCAACCGTTATGCTCACAGCCCGCACAGAGCGGTACTACCGCTCCAAGGAGCGGTACTACCGCTAGGGCGGTAGTACCCTTTGAAAAACAACAGCGAGGAGGCAAAAGGCCAGTAGAACCGCCGGAGCGGTACTACCGCTCGTCCCCACGGTACTACCGCTCGACCTCACGGTACTACAGCAAGTGGTAGCGGTACTACTGCTTGCGAGCGGTACAAAAAAATACTTCCGTGCCTACTTCCGCTGAGCAAAACACGATATTTTGGTCCGGAGCGGTACTACCGCTCAGGAGCCGCGGTAGTACCGCTCCCAAGAGCGGTACTAAAAAATTACATCCGCAGCAGCCCCTTTAAAGGACACCAAAACTGACACAACTTTTGCAAACGGACTCCGAATTCGACGAAACCAAGTTTGTTGGAAAGCTAGCGATAAGGGCTAACACAATCTTGATAGAAATACCAATAAGAAGCAAATGAGAAAAGGCCCAAAAGAAAATGGTGAGAACCCTTCCTCGGATAAGACCGGTAAAACCTCCAACATCAAAAACATCATAGAAGACGCATGCAAACTCCGTTTTCGATGAACTCAAGCTTGTCATCAAGATGACCATAAGATCTAAGACTCACAAAGAGAACCAAACAAGAACCAAGAAACATGATGCAAGGATGCAATGGTTTGAGCTCTCGACGAACGATATGATCAAGCTACTCACTTGAGAGCCCCCCTTGATAGTACGGCTATCGATCCTATAACCCGGTCTCCCAAATACCACCATGAGACCGGTAAAATAGAAAACCTATCAAGGGAAAACCTTTGCCTTGCACGTGGTCCACTTGAGCTAGATGATGACGATCTTGACACCCTCAAGTTGGACCACCTTTCTTGATTGCGTTGGCTCGATGAAGACTAGATGATTACTCCCCCATAGTCCACTATGGGTGAGCCACTCTTCGGCACATCTTCACAAGTCCATTGTCACCACAATGGACGGCAAGCTTCAAGCACTTGATCTCTTTGTGATGCTCCACTTGAACTTGCACACGGCAATCTTGATGACGATCACCACTTGATGTCATCCTCTCCATGGGTTGAGTGATATCTTCCTCTTGATGCAAGCCCATGAACACGTACCTAACCCCACATAGAAGTCTCACATAGACAATGGGTTAGTACACAAAGCACAATGGACAATGCTTACCATACCATGGGATCACTTGATCCCTCTCCGTACATCTTCTACACTTTGTGAGTTGATCAACTTGATTCACTCTTGACTTAGTCTTGATCAACCTAGAATCTTTCCAACTCTCTTCATTTGGATGATGTCTTGAAGGTAAACATGAATGATCACACAATCTTCTTCTTCAAGACATGCTTTCAATAAGCTCAACTCTCACATGATCAATCTTTGGATAATTCCTTAATAGCACCTTGGTCAACACAAACTCTTTGTGAGTTGATCAACTTGATTCACTCTTGACTTAGTCTTGATCAACCTAGAATCTTTCCAACTCTCTTCATTTGGATGATGTCTTGAAGGTAAACATGAATGATCACACAATGTTCTTCTTCAAGACATGCTTGCAATAAGCTCAACTCTCACATGACCAATCTTTGGATAATTCCTTAATAGCACATTGGTCAACACAAACTCTCCTTGAAACCAACACATGTACTCCAAGAAAAACCTATGGACAAAACCTTCAAATATAACTCAAGGCAACCATTTGTCCATAGAGATTGTCGTCAATTACCAAAACCAAACATGGGGGCACCACATGTTCTTTCAATCTCCCCCATTTTGGTAATTGATGACAATCACTTTCAAGAGAGTTTATATAAGGTATTATGCATCACCATGCAATGCAACAACCAATGATGCATGAGTAAGAGATGCAAATGCTTAGGAGCAAAACCAAAGCAAGAGGAGAGAATTCTCTAAACTTCTCCACAAAACTCTTTGAAACTTCTCCCCCATTGGCATCGATTGCCAAAATGGGAGAAAAGCTTAGAAGGCCAATATAAATTGTGTTCCTCCATAATTTGTGTATTTCTCAACAAGAGAGTGGACTACAGTACACAAGTTTGACGGTAAATACTAGGAGGAAAACAAACTATATTTAGGCCCAAAGTTTACAAAAGAAAGATATGCCACAAAGACATAAGAAAGAGAGAAACAAGCAAACAAGCAATCAAAAGATACCAATTGAAGCAAGCAATCAACGGATATCAGTTGAGCCAACTAGACCAATGATCCTACGTGCCACATGAATGAAATAAATTATGATATGAGCAAAGAAGTGTTCTAGAGAAACTAGAGAAGCTCCCCATGATTTGTGCACAATTTAGTTTTGTAACTGGATACAACGAGCACAAAATAGGATCGTCACTCCCCCAAGATCAATAGAACCTCACGACAAGTGCAAGAGAGCAACATAGTGTTCTAAAGACACTAGTGAAGCTCTCCATGATTTGTGCACTTCTTATAATATTTGCATTAGGATACCGAGTGCACAAAATAGGATCATCACTCCCCGAAAATCAATAGAAACTCACAACAAGTGCAAGTGAGCATATAGGAAACAAATCCTAGCACTTGCAACAAACAAATGGTTGAGCAACATATAAAAGAGGCAACTTAAGAGTAGGCTCAACCAAAATGATGTGTGTGAGTCATGGCAAAGCACTTGAGAAGACTAATGTACGAATGAGCATTAAGCATCAACACAGTCTTGGATAGTGGAGATACAAGGTGCATGACATGTCCTCCCCACACACACCAAGTAAAAGGGTTCACAAGCACACTAAAAATGCAAAATGAATAACCAACACTTGTGACAACCCATGGTGAAGATAGAAGATTAAAGCCTCATCAAGACGAGGGATACCAATTAAGATGGCAAAAGCCTCGTAGAGATAAGCATGAGGAAAATAATCTTCACCACACATGAGTGCATCAAGATGCAACGAGATAAGACATGCACTCAAGGCAAAAGCTTTCACGGAGCCACCAAAGAAATAACAAGAAAGACAAGGTGGACGTGAAAGAAAGGATATCATCTAGAGTTGTAATTTCTCTCAAGTGTATAAGGTTCTAGGTAGACGAGATCATGATGATATATATCTACAAAGAAGGATGTACCCCCGAAATAGTTACAACACGAAGGAACAAGATATCCAAAAGGAAGTCATAGATATACCAATAAGATATTTGCTTGGAAGCATAGCACATGGCTAGCTATGGGCTTATTGTACATAAATGAATTCCTACCACACAACCATCAAAGACATCACAACTAGCAACAAGAGATCATTGTTGGGATGCTTTGAGAAAGGAAACAAGTATCACAAGAGAGAATGAATAACATGCCATGATACAACCTACACAAGGTTGATGCAAGAAATATGTGCATGAAGTATATGAAGATACTTGTTACCGAGTTAACATTGGAAGGATGTAGTAGATACCAATTGAAGGTACAAAGTAGTTCATTGATCATCCTAGCTTTACTCCAAAAAGCACATGGTGACAACACCTTCCTTGTGAGTGAGCCGAGCATCCAATGCATCTCCAATTGTTCCTAGAACAACAACACAAACAAAATGGTACCCAAACTCATTGGGACCAAAGAGTTAGAAACATCAACAATACATAGGACAAACTCCACATAAATATGTGCATATAGATATGAAAATGAAATTCATGCACATCTCATCCAATTTGAGACTTGGTGGAGTTTCCCCTATATTTTGGGTCAAAGAGAGAAAGCATGCCACGGAAACTACATGAAGTTAATATGCATGCTCAAGACTTTCAAGAACCGATACCAAAATACAAGGAAATTGTAACATCCCAAAATTCTAAATTTTGGAATGTTATAATAAACAGATAGATTGGATTGATTGTTTGATTGTTTGACTGAAAGTGAGTGGAATTCGAAACTTTTTGAAAGTTAAATGAGAGGGAATAAAAGGACTTTCCCAAACTTTCTTTTTGCTGTTATGATCTCCATGAATTTAAATTCTTTTCACCACAAAACCCTGGAGAGAAGATGACATGATTTCTTCCATTTATTTAAATGACAAGGGGTGTTGAAAATATTTGAATTTCATTTGAAAATATTTCCCATTTCTGAAACTTTATGCAACTCAATGATTTTCACGAGAGAAGATAAAATGACTTCTTCAAAACATATGAAATATGAGTTGGGAGTTTCAAAGGTCAAATTCAAAGTCCTTTTGGAAATTATTTTTAATTTGGAGTTATTTGAGTCTTATTCAAATTATTTTTCTCCAAAATAAAAATATACAGAAGATAGGGTAACATGATTCCCTACATCAAAAAATTGGAGAAAAATAAATTTGAAAAAATCATTTTGGTATTTTTAAAATGATTTTTATTGGATTTTATTAAGGCAGTAGCACTGTTTGATTTATTAAAATTTGTGTGGATTTTATTTGACTTTACAAAAATGTTCATGCTGTAGGAAATATTTTTCGGAAAATTTTGGTATATTATATGCTTATATAATATTTTATTTTATATTTGGTTTCTTTCCTTTTTCTCTCTGTTTAAAAAAATTCCTTTCCGCCGAACTGGGCCGGCCCAGCCAACCAGCCAGGCCACGGCCCAGCCCGACGCCCGCGCGCCCCCGACCTCCCGGGCGGGACTCCGCCCGCCGCACGCCGCCGCGCCGCCATGGCCGCCGTCCCCGCCTCGGACTCCTCGCGCCGCCTCGCCTTGCCCCTCCTCCACGCCACCTCCTTCCCTCCCCTCCTATAAAGGGCGCCGCCCCGGGCCCCTCTCTCTCTCCTCTCTTCTCGCCGCCGCCTCGAGTCGCATCGCCGCCGCCGCCGCTGCCAACCACCGCCGCCGCAGCCGCGCCTCGCCTAGCCCGCGCTGCCACCTCCGCCGCCCCGCGTAGCCTCCGCCCGCTGCCGCCGCCACGCTGGAGCTCGCCGCCCTCGCCTTGCCCGCGTGCCGCCCTCGCCTTGCCCGCGTGCCGCCGTCGCCGACCGCCGTCGCCGGAGCACGCCACTGCCCCGACCTCGCCGGACCCGATCCGCCGCCGAAAACCGCCGGTTTTCGATGAAAACCCAACCGGTATAAACCGTGAACCGCCCCGGTTTATTATTATTTTATTCGTTTTGGTTTTATTAAGAAAACCTAGACTAGATCTGTTTTTTTAGGTTTTATTAAACAGCGAACGTCCACTGTTTAGATCCTATAAACGAACGTTCACTATTTAGCTTTTTCTTTTTCTGTTATTTTCGGCCAGGGACCCATCTGTGAATAATTTATTTACAGATTAGCCCCTGATCTTCAAACGTCTACAACTTTTTACTCGTTTGTCCAAATCCAACGAAACCAACGCCCACTTCTTCGTTATGATCTCCTCTAACCAGTAATCCAACTCAAACATGTTTTTGAAATTTTAAAATTTGAATTAGATCAGATTTGAATTCAAACTTCTTTTGTTCATAACTTAAGTTCCGTAACTCCGTTTGAGTTGATTCTTTTTGCAAAGCGAAGCTCTTGACCTAAACTTTCTGATAAGGCCAAATTCACATAATTTTGGTGCTGTTAGAAATTGTTTTATGTTGCAAGAGTTATTTGCTTGGTTTTGAAGTTTTTCGAATTGTTTTCTTCGATCTTTCTGATCTTTTGAGTGATTGCTTATGTGTGGTTGCCATTGCTTGCTTGCGATAGATTGACCGGAGTGTGACGAGTAGAACTATCAAGAGTTTTGAGTGCGAATCATCTTCATCAACATTGCAGGCAAGTAACACTTTGATCATACTTTTCCATACCCAGTTTTATTTGCACTAGATCAATCCTCAAACATTGCATGGTTAGGATCTAATTAAACTGTGGGTATTGGGATGTAGTTGAGGTAGTACCTATTACCTGTGTTATTTATCAAACCCTTGGGAGTTACTTCTACGTTTGCTATTATATTGCCATGCTATGCTCGTAGACGTGGATTGGGTTTGAGAGATATTCATGACAGATGTGAGATTGTTAATTAATGGTTTACTTAAGGTGGCAACTAAAACTCACATCTGGGTGGATTGAGGCACCTGGGGAACCCAGTGCTACCTGTATTTTTGGATATCCCGGGGTACCCGTGTGATCATCCTATGGACCGCCACCCAGGCTCAAAGGGATCATAAGATTATTCATGCTAGAAACTTCTGTGTGCAGCCACAAGCTATTATGGGCTCTAGCATAGTTGAGTAGGTTACATGATCTCTTGAAGAGGTGGGCTAGCAGATGTAGGGGAAAGTAGGTGTAACTGTCCATCCGGGGTAAAGGGTGATTGTTTCTGAAAGACTGTGTCTCGGTCATCCGTTTCTCAAACATCATGCAGTGCGAGAATCAAGCGGAGGCGATCGAGTCTTGTGGGGAAAAGTGCACAAACCTCTGCAGAGTGTACAAACTAATCATGATTAGCCGTGTCCCCGGTTATGGACATCTTGAGTATCTAGTTCTTGGATTATCCCGTTGATCTCATCATGTTACTTTAATTAAATCTTGTTGGGTTAATGATGATACTTAATTGGGATTGAGATGCTGTCAACCATCTCATTGTTTCACAACCACCATGATAGTTAAATAAAATTTATTCCTTTGCAGTAGGGAAAAATTGGCTTTTCGCAAAACAATATAACCATAGAGCTTCTTCCACCAGCCATATATGCATGTAGTATAGCATTACTATGTTCATTACTCTCTATGTGTTACATTGCCAGCATATTCCATGTGCTGGCCCATTTTCGGGCTGCAACGTTTCATGTTGCAGGATTCTTACGACGAGTAAGTGATACGTTAGGGTTACAATTTCTACACTCAACTTTGCCGTTGGTGTTGATGGGAATCCACAACCTTGTTACTTCCGCTTTTTGGATTGAGGTAATAGTATTTATGTTACTTTATACATGTGATTTACCTCTGTTATAAATCCTCGAGTACTGTGTGTGTCAGCATACCGATCCAGGGATGACACTTAAGCACAGAGACTTGATCCATTCGGGTCGGGTCGCTATAGAAATGCCAAGTGAAAAGAATACCAAATGGAGAAATCATCACTTGGAAGATATCCTTAAAAGATACATCAAGGAATGAGATATCCATTGGAACCCACAAAATGATATCAAACTCCCAAAAGAGAGGATGGTTCCAAACAAACCAAGCTCTCTACAAAGTTTCATGATGGCACAAGTACCAAAAAGAAATGGCTTGCCGTCCACCAACACACACTTAAAATGGATCACAAGTTTAGTGTTTTATAGAAAATAGGATAGCTCTCGCACGAGTTGTGCATTATAGAGAATTTGCATTTGAATACAAATGCACAAGGTAGGATCACCACGTTCACTATATCAAGGAAAACACTGGGCAAGATCAAGAAAACAACAAGATCCTCAAGTGGCACGGAAGGCAATGGGAGTTGACACAAACTTGTCAAGAGATAAGGCAAATAAAAGGAAAACGCCAACGTGAAGATGATCAAAAATTTCTACCACACATAAGTGAGTACCAATTGTCAAAAGACAAGAAGTATTTGGAAATAATTCCCGGTGGTAGATAGCAAGGATATCCGACATCATCTTCACACCAAACACAAGCAAATTGCAACTTGTAGAGCTAACATGCCACCTAGGAACAAGATAATTGACAATATCAATTCTAGGTGAAAATATCTCAAATGTAAACATTTTCTAGGCTAGTAATATACACATAGCATATTACTCCCCCATAATGTGATACCAATTAAAGATAAACAAAAGGCAAAAATAACGATCCAACAAGAGATAATTAATGGACAATTTAGAATTTGAATTCCTCATGAGAAGACATACCACATAGCGACTAGATAATATTGAAATATCAATAATAGATGGTATTACTCATGTACACACATTTATAGGATTGTGAGGTGCACAAAGCACATCACTCCCCCATAATGGGATATTCCATTAATCTCTCACAAGAGCCAACTAAGATATAAACAAGATGCACAAAGGCTCAAGGTACGACACACATGTACATGAAGTGCAAACCAACATACATAAACTTGATTACTCAAGATAAGCAATTTGGAGACACAACAAATACAAACACATGCAAGGAACAAAACCAATACATGCAAGGGGGCAAGTAACTTTCAATGTAAGCAATTTAAGTACAAGTTACCACAAGGAGGCACATTGGATAAGATATAAGCTTGATGATTCGATTGACTTGGCTTGAGACAATAAGAGTGATGAAGTCCCCTTAATTCTTCATAATGTAGCCAAGTCACCAATGTCCTCCAACAACACCTATTGATCAAGTATGAGCTAGTTGGTCCCCAACCAAGTTGGGTCCTAAGAGGTTAGTCACAATAGGCTTGGCTACCCAAATAGTTCTTTTCTTGACACCACTTTGAGTACCAACAAATTTGGCAAACACATTGCCAACCTTATCCTTCCCAAGAGAATAGATATCATCAATTAGAATAGGGTTGGATAAGGTACCATTCATGCATGAAGAAGCGACGTGACCTTTTTCACGACATAGGTAGCAACATCTACTCTTCACTTTCTTCTCACTTGATTTCTCAACTTGAGAAGCGTTAGATTGAGTCTTCTTGGGAAGATACCTTTCTTCAACTTGAGGTTGAGCATGAGAATGCACTTGTAGCCGCTTCCCTTGTTGCTTGTCACTAATGGCCTTCTTCTTCAATGGGCAAGATCTAACATGGTGCCCTTCAATTTTGCACTTGAAGCAAATAATCTTGGCCAAATTCTTGACGTGTTCTTGGCCCTTCTTCTTGTTCATCTTGGACTTCTTCTTCTTGTTGGAGTTGAATCCAAGTCCACCTTTGTCATTGGGGGATTTTTGCACACTCAAGATATTGTTGAGTGTGGATTTCCCTTCATGACACTTTTCCAAGTCTTTCTTCAAAGAAGTGACTTGGGCCTTGAGCTCTTTGGTTTCCTCTACATGGTTAGTCTCAACACAAGTACTAGAGGAAGTATAAGCTTCATCATTGGAGCAACAAGGCAAGGAAAGCAATTCATCACAAGATGTACCAATGTTATGCATAGACGAATTACGAGGACTAGCACAAGGCAATATAGCATTTTGACTAAAAGTAGTGCTAATGTCCACATGAGTCTCACTAGATGTTACCTTAGCAATCATAGACTCATGAGATATTTTTAGCACATTATGGGATACAAGAAGATCATCATGAGAGCTAGAAAGCTTTTCATGACTTTCTTCCAATTTCCCATAATTGCTAGATAGCAACTCAAGTTGAGCCCTTAGCTCAACATTCTCCTTTAAAATGGATGCTTCACAAGAAATAGAGTTAGTAGCACAAGCATCATCATTGACAACAAGAGGAGAAGGCAACTTGGCAAGCTCTTTTAAATAAGAAGCTTCAAGTTGAGCATGAGACTCGGTGAGTTTGATGAACTCACCCTTGACGACCCTTGAGCCATTTTCGAGGTGCTCAAAATCCTCAAGGAGTCTAGCATGAGCAACTTCAAGCTTAGCATTTTTAGTTTCAAAAACATTGGCCACCTCAAGAGCTCTATCATGAGATTCCTTCACTCTAGATAACTCTAGAGCAAAAGTCTCCTCAAGAGATTCCTTGGTGGTTTGTTCAAGTTCAAGAGCTTGAGAGAGGTCCGCAATCTCATTAGCGTAATCACGCTCATGACCTTCCATTTTATCAATGGTGACCTCATGCTCCTCAAGACGAGATTCCAACTCATCAATATATTTCTTGCCCTCAATAGCAATAGACATGATTTCCATGAAGTTGGAACGAGCAATTTTATTCTTAAGAAGAGCTTTAAAAATTATTTCCCCCTTAACTTTTAAGGAGGTAACATCATCATTCTCTTCATCATAATCGACATCATCATCACTCTTGCCATCATCAATATTATCACAAGATATATTGGGATTCAAAGTGGGAGATACCTTTGAAGCCTTGGCCATAAGGCAAAAAGCAATCGATGATGATGTAGGATCCCTTGAAGCACCGTTCAAGACCACATCTTGTTCCATGGAGTGTTGGGTTTCCTCTACATTGTTAGCACAACAACTCGAGGAAATAGATACATTTTTATCATGGCAACAAGACATAGCAAGCATATCATCATGAGATTTGAGCAAGCAATTTCTACAAGATATGCAAGAACTTTTAACACAAGCATGTGAAACATTTAGAGTGCTCGAAGTGTTAAAGTCCAAAGGTGAAGCATTGCAATAATAAAGTGATGAAGGATCATCAAAAATAAGCTCACTATAAGCATTGCAATGAACACCACTACTCACCATATCATTACCTTGTGGCAAACCACATGTAGGTGAAGTAGAAGAAGTTGAGAATACTATACGACCGGAGGTGGAAGGAGGACAATCATCTCCACAAATCTCGGACACGCCATATTTGTCTTGAACCTTTGTCCACAACTCATGAGCATCCCGAAACGGCATGAGTTGAAATATAACTACATTGCTCAAAGCATCAAAAAGCACATTAGAAGCTTGAGCATTGAGATAAGAGTTTTTCTCATCCTCTAAAGATAATCTTTGTGGATCCTTTGGAGGAGAAAAACCCATATCTACAATTCGCTCTTTGGGTCCATGACCCTAAAGAGATTAAGCATGCGAATAACCCAAGCATCAAAATTTGTGCCATCCAAACTAAGAGTGTCAGAGAATCCTAAACCCCTAGTCGACATCCTTACTCTCTAGGCGGTTAAGCCCTATAAAGAGAGACGAGGCTCTGATACCAATTGAAAGATCGTCGATGTCGCCTAGAGGGGGGTGAATAGGCGCTTTAAAATAATTACGGTTGAGGCTTGAACAAATGCGGAATAAACCTAGCGGTTAATTTGTCAAGCACAAAACCTACAACAACTAGGCTCACCTATGTGCACCAACAACTTATGCTAAGCAAGAAAACCTACTTAGGTGATAGCAAGATATATGACAAGAAACAATATGGCTATCACAAAGTAAAGTGCATAAGTAAAGGGCTCGGGTAAGAGATAACCGAGGCACGCGGAGACGATGTATCCCGAAGTTCACACCCTTGCGGATGCTAATCTCCGTTTGGAGCGGTGTGGAGGCACAATGCTCCCCAAGAAGCCACTAGGGCCACCGTAATCTCCTCACGCCCTCGCACAATGCAAGATGCCGTGATTCCACTAAGGGACCCTTGAGGGCGGTCACCGAACCCATACAAATGGCAACCCTTGGGGCGGTCACCGAACCCGTACACTTTGGCAACCCTTGGGGGCGATCACCGGAACCCGTCAAATTGCTCGGGGCGATCTCCACAACCTAATTGGAGACCCCGACGCTTGCCCGGAGCTTTACACCACAATGATTGAGCTCCGAACACCACCAACCGTCTAGGGCGCTCAAGCACCCAAGAGGAACAAGCTCAAGGGTACCAAGCACCCAAGAGTAATAAGCTTCTCAACTTGTAACTTCCACGTATCACCGTGGAAAACTCAAACCGATGCACCAAATGCAATGGCAAGGGCACACGTAGTGCCCAAGTCCTTCTATCTCAAATCCCACCGAAGCAACTAATGCTAGGGAGGAAAATGAGAGGAAGAACAAGAAGGAGAACACCAAGAACTCCAAGATCTAGATCCAAGGGGTTCCCCTCACATAGAGGAGAAAGTGATTGGTGGAAATGTGGATCTAGATCACCTCTCTCTTTTCCCTCAAAAACTAGCAAGAATCCATGGAGGGATTGAGAGTTAGCAAGCTCGAAGAAGGTCAACAATGGGGGAAGAACACAAGCTCAAAGGATAAGGTTCAATGGGGAAGAAGACCCCCTTTTATAGGTGGGGAAAAATCCAACCGTTATGCTCACAGCCCGCACAGAGCGGTACTACCGCTCCAAGGAGCGGTACTACCGCTAGGGCGGTAGTACCCCTTTGAAAAACAATAGCGAGGAGGCAAAAGGCCAGTAGAACCGCCGGAGCGGTACTACCGCTCGTCCCCACGGTACTACCGCTCGACCTCACGGTACTACCGCAAGTGGTAGCAGTACTACTGCTTGCGAGCGGTACAAAAAAAATACTTCCGTGCCTACTTCCGCTGAGCAAAACACGAGATTTTGGTCCGGAGCGGTACTACCGCTCAGGAGCCGCGGTAGTACAGCTCTGGAGCGATACTACCGCTCAGGAGCCGCGGTAGTACCGCTCCCAAGAGCGGTACTAAAAAATTACATCCGCAGCAGCCCCTTTAAAGGACACCAAAACTGACACAACTTTTGCAAACGGACTCCGAATTCGACGAAACCAAGTTTGTTGGAAAGCTAGCGATAAGGGCTAACACAATCTTGATAGAAATACCAATAAGAAGCAAATGAGAAAAGGCCCAAAAGAAAATGGTGAGAACCCTTCCTCGGATAAGACCGGTAAAACCTCCAACATCGAAAACATCATAGAAGACGCATGCAAACTCCGTTTTCGATGAACTCAAGCTTGTCATCAAGATGACCATAAGATCTAAGACTCACAAAGAGAACCAAACAAGAACCAAGAAACATGATGCAAGGATGCAATGGTTTGAGCTCTCGATGAACGATACGATCAAGCTACTCACTTGAGAGCCCCCCTTGATAGTACGGCTATCGATCCTATAACCCGGTCTCCCAACTACCACCATGAGACCGGTAAAATAGAAAACCTATCAAGGGAAAACCTTTGCCTTGCACGTGGTCCACTTGAGCTAGATGATGACGATCTTGACACCCTCAAGTTGGACCACCTTTCTTGATTGCGTTGGCTCGATGAAGACTAGATGATTACTCCCCCATAGTCCACTATGGGTGAGCCACTCTTCGGCACATCTTCACAAGTCCATTGTCACCACAATGGACGGCAAGCTTCAAGCACTTGATCTCTTCGTGATGCTCCACTTGAACTTGCACACGGCAATCTTGATGACGATCACCACTTGATGTCATCCTCTCCATGGGTTGAGTGATATCTTCCTCTTGATGCAAGCCCATGAACACGTACCTAACCCCACATAGAACTCTCACATAGACCATGGGTTAGTACACAAAGCACAATGGACAATGCTTACCATACCATGGGATCACTTGATCCCTCTCGGTACATCTTCTACGCTTTGTGAGTTGATCAACTTGATTCACTCTTGACTTAGTCTTGATCAACCTAGAATCTTTCCAACTCTCTTCATTTGGATGATGTCTTGAAGGTAAACATGAATGATCACACAATCTTCTTCTTCAAGACATGCTTGCAATAAGCTCAACTCTCACATGACCAATCTTTGGATAATTCCTTAATAGCACCTTGGTCAACACAAACTCTTTGTGAGTTGATCAACTTGATTCACTCTTGACTTAGTCTTGATCAACCTAGAATCTTTCCAACTCTCTTCATTTGGATGATATCTTGAAGGTAAACATGAATGATCACACAATCTTCTTCTTCAAGACATGCTTGCAATAAGCTCAACTCTCACGTGACCAATCTTTGGAGAATTCCTTAATAGCACATTGGTCAACACAAACTCTCCTTGAAACCAACACATGTACTCCAAGAAAAGCCTATGGACAAAACCTTCAAATATAACTCAAGGCAACCATTAGTCCATAGAGATTGTCGTCAATTACCAAAACCACACATGGGGGCACCACATGTTCTTTCAAAAAGGACTCCAAATCACGTCCATATCTTTCCAAAATTAACCGAACTCGGATTTAGGGAAGTCTTGAACATCAGTTCGATTTTTAGGTCCACAGGCCACAAACGACCTCGGATGAAGATGAGCCAAAAGCAAATATGACCGTTCGACGAGGCGGACAACTTTCATGTTGAAAGTTTTTCGATTCGTGGCCATCTTCACGGCTGAATCGCTCATGCAAAACTGACTGTTACTCACGCTACCATCAGACACCGTGTCTGATGGGGCGCACCACTTTTGCCCCGTCTGCACTCAGGTGGCTGTAACTTTTACATACAATCTCGGATTGATACGATTTTTATATCAAAATTGATCTTTTCGAGGAGACGAAGACAATTCGTGTAGATCAGTTTTCCATATCAGGCCGTCTCGGGGGCGTAATCAGCCAAACAGTATTCTGGACACAAAATCTCAGTATTTCGAACACAACTTCGGCTTTAGAAATGAGATCAAATGGCTATGGCCCAAATATCAGAGTTTATCCTTTTGACGATACAGAACTTTCTCACTTTGAGCACTTTTTCATTTGAGGCTTTCTTAATTATGTTTTTGACTATGTGGTGTCAACAATATTTATATTGAATGGTGGAGTTGTTGGTTGGTGCAGTTCCAAATAAAGCGTCGTGGCGGGATCTACGTGTGAAGCGGAGTACATAGCTGCGTCGGAAGCGGCGCATGAAGGAGTTCATATCCGATCTGGGTGTTATACCTAGTGCATCAGGTCCAATGACAATCTTTTGTGAGAACACTGAAGCAATTGCCTTAGCGAAGGAATCCATGTTTCACAAGAGAACCAAACACATGAAAAGACGCTTCAACTCCATTCGTGAAAAGGTCAAGGATGGAGACATAGAAATTTGCAAAATACATACGGATCTGAATGTGGTAGACCCGTCAACTAAACCTCTTCCGCGGGCAAAACATGATCAGCACCAAGACTCCATGGGTGTTAGATTCATTACTATGTAATCTAGATTATTGACTCTAGTGCAAGTGGGAGACTGTTGGAAATATGCCCTAAAGGCAATAATAAAGTGGTTATTATTATATTTCCTTAATCATGATAAAGGTTTATTATTCATGCTAGAATTGTATTGATTGGAAACTTAAATACATGTGTGAATACATAAGCAAATACCAAGTCCCTAGTATGTCTCTACTAGACTAGCTCTTTGATCAAAAGATGGTTAAGGTTTCCTGACCATAGACATGAGTTGTCATTTGATAACGGGATCACATCATTAGGAGAATGATGTGATGGACAAGACCCATCCGTTAGCATAGCATATGATCATTCAGTTTATTGCTACTGCTTTCTTAATATCAAATACGTATTCCTTTGACCATGAGATCATGAAACTTTCGGATACCGGAGGAATACCTTGTGTGCTATCAAACATCACAACGTAATGGGGTGATCATAAAGATGCTCTATAGGTATCTCCGAAGGTGTCTACTAAGTTGGCGTGAATCGAGATTGGGATTTGTCACTCTGTTTGATGGAGAGGTATCTTTGGGCTCTCTCGGTAATACAACATCACAAGAACCTTGGAAGCAAAGTGACTAAAGATTTAGTTACGAGCTGATGTATTATGGAACGAGTAAAGAGACTTGCCGGTAACGAGAGATTGAACTAGGTATGGAGATACCAACGATCGAATCTCAGGCAAGTAACATACCGACAGACAAAGGGAAATGCGTATGTTGTCATAAAGGTTCGACCGATAAAGATCTTCGTAGAATATGTAGGAACCAATATGGGCATCCAGGTCCCGCTATTGGTCATTGACCGGAGAAGCGTCTCGGTCATGTCTACATCATTCTCGAACCCGTAGGGTCCGCATGCTTAACGTTCGTTGACGATATAGTATTATATGAGTTATGTATGTTGGCGACCGAATGTTGTTCGGAGTCCCGGATGAGATCACGGACATGACGGGGAGCTCCAGAATGGTCCGGAGGGAAAGATTGATATATGGGATAATAGTGTTTGGTCTCCGGAAGGGGTTTCAGATGTTTCCCGAAATGTTCTGGTATGGGAACACTTTATTTGGGCCAAGGGGTAAAGCCCACGGGGCAGATGCTAGGGGCCAGACGCCAAGGACCCTGGCGTTTGGGGCCAGACGCCGAGGACTCTGGCGTCTGGTCCTGGAGTCCGAGAAGGACTCTTACCTTGCGGGCTAAACCGACTTTGAGGAGGCTCTTTCTCCAAAAAACGACCCCGGGGCTCAACATATAAATAGAGGAGCAGGGCTAGCACCCAAAACACATCAAGATTGACCAAGCCGTGTGCCAGCAACCCCGCCCCTCTAGTTTATCCTCTGTCACAGTTTCCGTTGTGCTTGGTGAAGCCCTGCAGAGATTGTTCTTCACCACCACCATCACCACGCCGTCGTGCTGCCGGAACTCATCTACTACTTCGCCCCTCTTGCTGGATCAAAAAGGCGAGGACGTCATCGAGCTGAACGTGTGCTGAATGCGGAGGTGTCGTACGTTCGGTACTTGATCAGGACGGATCGTGAAGGTGTACGACTACATCAACCGCGTTGATAAACACTTCCGCTTAGCGATCTACAAGGGTATGTAGATGCTCTCCCCCTCTCGTAGCTATGCATCTCCATGGATAGATCTTGCGTGTGCCTAGAATTTTTTTGTTTTCCATGCAACGTTCCCCAACAGCGTGTGCATGTGATATTCAAGGGGGTAGCTTTATATGAGACGACGGTTGATATAGTAAACCGAACCGTTTTTCACTTCTAGGTGACATTTGGTGTAATATTGCAACTTTGAGCGCAATTTTGATGATGTACCGCTAGAAGCAATAGCTCTTTTATTATTAGATAGAGATTTGTGCTATATGTCGGGCAACACGATGTTGCATGAGGATATGTGCAAACTTTTCATGGATGTGCAGAGGATGGAGTTCGACCGGGAGAGATGAAAAATAAGTTGAACATTGAGAGAGAGAGACTCTTGAAGCAAGGGAAATGTGCAAAATTGTAGCTTAAAAAGGAGGCGACAATGCAAGGAATTGTGCTTGAGAGAGAGAGGGAGAAATTGAGGCTTTGAGAGAAACAGAGGAGTCGAGGATTATGTTGCAGGACACTAGCCTCTTGGATGACAAAAGCAAGAAGTGGTTGATGAACATGAAGAAGATGATCAACGAACGAAATAATAGAAGCATCTGATTCGCTTGTGTATCAACTACTCCTTTTGTCTCATAATATAAGAACGTTTTGCAGACTATGTTAGTTCAAAAAATGTTCTTATATTATGGGACGGAGGAAATATTTATGTATGAATTGTTGAATTTTATTTTGGCATGTGTTGAATTATGGTTCATTTTGTTTTGTTGAATTGTTGATTTAATGATGGATTTTGTGCTATATGATGGAGGTGCATATATTTGCATGAATACTATGGTTTGCATATGGGATGAGGTTGTGTCCCGAGAATAAATAAGTGTTCGGTCGGCATTGTCTGCGGGCGAGCACGGGCGGACGTTTACTGTTTGCTGCTTGGCGTCATGGCGTGCATCGGCCGTCCTGACGTCGTGAGCAAGAGAGCAGGGGCGGCAGGAGAGCCACCGGAAGCATGTCTCGGCCACGTCCGCCTAGCGACGACAGAGGTCGGTGGCAGGAAGCCCGAACCGGAACCTCCCGCGGATCTGGATCTCCCCCGGAAGTCGGAACCCACCCCAGTCGTCGACGTTGATGGCCGGTGTGTTGAAGAGGAAGAAGAAAGGCGGCAAGGCAGGCAGAAGACAAGAGGACGAGCGTCACGCACGCGTTGCCTCGCACGAGCCCGCCGGCCGGCGTCGGCGTCCCGCCCCAACACGCAGCATACGTGCCCAAGCGTGCAAGGAAACGAAGCGACGATCCCCTTTCCGTCCACGTGAGCTGAAGGCCTGGAGCCGCATGCGTGCGGCCTCGCACGGCACGGCACGCCTCGCCGGCCCGGAAACGGCCGAAACAGCGGCCAAACCATCCCATCCCATCCGCCCGCGCGGCACCCGGCGATCCACACGACACGACACCCACCAGCCGCGGCGGCCGTTTTGACCGCGCTGGGTCCTCCACGGCGGGCGGTTGCGTGCGGTACAACCGAACTGGAGGGCTCGCCTCGAGTCCTCCACGCAACGCGCAGGTGAAACCAAAACCGCCGTCCCTTTCCTCGCCCCGGCGGGCACACGACGCACAGTTCCTGATCGTTCTTCTCACCTCCACCGAGGCGAGGCCTCGTTTCCTTGCGTGCTTCCTTCGTCTTCCCAGCGGTACTTTTATACGCCATCTTCCCGCAGCTGCAGCAGCACCCATTCATTCGTTCGCTCACCCAGCAAAAGCTCTCGCCCAGTAGATACACACACGTAGATACTACTACTACTGATACAGTTGCGTACACGCGAGAGTGGTTCGATTACGTTAGCATAACACTAGCCATTATTTTTTCATTTCATCTCATCCGGGGTCTGTCAGTTATACCACGGTGCTAGTAGTTGCTGCGGTGATTCCCACCATGGAGGTGTGCTGCTGCTCCACCTCGTCCTCCCTCCTCGCCGGGGGCCGCTTCGCCGCGCCGGCGCCGGCGGCCGCGTACGCGCGGCACCGGGGCGCGGCGGCGGGAGGAGGGATCCGCAGGGCGGCCGTGCTGGCGCTGGCGCGCCCGCCGCGCCCGGCCACGGCCTCGCGGCCCGCGCGCCGCGGGGTGACCCGGGCCGTCTTCGAGCGCTTCACGGAGCGGGCCGTCAAGGCGGTGGTGCACTCCCAGAAGGAGGCCCGGGGGCTCGGGGAGGGCGCCGTGGCGCCGCGCCACCTGCTGCTCGGCCTCGTCGCCGAGGACCGCTCCGCCGGGGGCTTCCTCTCCTCCGGGATCACCGTCGAGCGCGCGCGCGAGGAGTGCCGGGGCCTCATCGGCGCCGCCGCCGCCCAGAAGGCGGGCGGGCTCGACACCGACGTGCCCTTCGACGGGGGCTGCAGGCGCGTCTTCGAGGTCGCCGTCGAGCTGTCCAGGAACATGGGCTGCAGCTTCATCTCCCCCGAGCACCTCGCCATCGCGCTCTTCACGCTCGACGATCCCACCACCAACAATCTCCTCAGAAGGTAGGTACTCCAGTTATGTTCAGTATCCAGGAATTCCCCTTTCGTTATTTATTTATTTATATTTCACCACCAATTATTCATTCATTGTGCTGCCATCCACCAGTACTGATCAAATAATCATGTTTATAGCCAATCGATTTATCATATACTGAGTTCATCTTCCCTTGTGAGCTGAGCACGAGATACTACTTCAAATTATGACCCATAATAACTGTACAAATAGTAATACTAGACACATAAGTTAACATAAAACCAAAACGTGGTCCGCGGGAAGTAAGCGATTATACTCATTCGTAAGATCACGTAGGGATTATTTTTTCGCCATCATCGATCAGACTTGTGGAAAAAAAATTAACACTTAACTGTTGTAGCTTGGGAGCGGATCCGAGTCAGCTAGCGTCAGTTGCAGTCACCCGACTCCATGAAGAGCTTGCAAAAGATGGCAGAGATCTCGCAGGAGCATCTTCTCTCAAAGTGCCCGAGAAAGCACCCGCTGGAGCTGGAGCTGGAAGATCTGCCTTCAGCAAATCCTTGAGTAAAAAGAAAGGTCAGTAGTCAACTATTCGAGTGTTAAACAAAAAACAAGTCACCTATTTGCATGTATTGAAGCCTATTATTATTATTATTATTATTATTATTATTATTATTATTATTCTAATACAAGCCATGGGATCTCTGTTTCAGATAAAGGTGCGTTGGATCAGTTTTGTCTAGATTTGACCACACAAGCCAGTGGAGGGTTTATTGACCCTATTATTGGCCGTGAGGAGGAGATTGAAAGGGTGGTTCAGATAATATGCCGGCGAACAAAGAACAATCCCATCCTTTTGGGTGAGGCTGGTGTTGGTAAAACCGCGATCGCCGAAGGTTTGGCTCTTCGGATTGCAAATGGAGATGTCCCCATTTTCCTCGTGGTAAGCTTGAATTGCGAGTGATGGATACAGACAGGTTTCTGCATTTATGAAATTCTCTTGCAAGAACATCAATAGTATTCCCAACTTAAATCATGCAGGCAAAGCGTATAATGTCACTAGACATTGGCCTGCTTATTGCTGGCGCAAAAGAGAGGGGCGAACTGGAGTCCAGGATCACTAGTTTAATTCGTGAAGTCCGTGAAGCAGGTCAGTTCGATCGTAATGCAATCTAAAATGTTATCATATTTTAATATTCTGCACTTGGTCATAAATACTAATGATTGTTTGTTTCGCTGCAGGTGATGTTATTCTTTTCATCGATGAGGTTCACAATCTTGTTGGATCTGGAACTGCTGGAAAGGGTAAGGGTGCTGGCCTTGATATTAGCAATCTACTGAAGCCCCCGCTTGCCAGAGGTGAACTGCAGGTAAAAGTTCATCCTGCTTCTTAGTGGTACACTCCCTGGTTTCAAAATACAAGGTGTATTAATTTTTTCATAAGTCAAACTTTTCTATATTTGACCACGTTTATAAAAAAATAGGATGTAGATGTTTCTTTCTTATAAACTTGGTCAAATATATAAATGTTACTTTTGAAAAAAATACTCCACCTTAAATGTTAAACAGAAGGAGTATATATTAGTCATATATCGTTATCTTATGGGCAATATTTATTTCCAGTGCATTGCAGCTACAACTTTAGATGAGCACCGGATGCATTTTGAGAAGGATAAGGCTTTGAACCGCAGGTTCCAGCCAGTATTTGTAGATGAGCCTAGCCAGGTAAAGATATTTTCCTTTGGAAGTTTAGTATGCATATGTTTGTTTCTTAACCATCCTTATAATATAATGCAGGAAGATGCTGTGAAAATATTACTTGGTCTCCGTGAGAATTATGAAACTTATCATAAATGCAAATTCACTCTAGAAGCCATCAATGCAGCAGTTTATTTGTCAGCAAGATATATCCCAGACAGACAGCTTCCTGATAAGGCTATTGATCTTATTGACGAAGCTGGCAGTAGAGCTCGAATTGAATCATATCAAAAGAAGAAGGAGGGACAGTCTTCCGTTCTCTTAAAGGAGCCGGATGAATACTGGCAGGAGATAAAAGCTGTCCAGGCCATGCATGAAGTGGTAGATATCTTGCACTGGTTATATTGTTGGAAGAAAAAATCCGTCTGATGATATTTAACATTTTCATGTCCTTCATTACTCAGGTGTTATCTAACAAGATGAAATATTCTCCGAATGAGAATAAGCAACAGAATGCGAGTGTTAACACTGAAGGGCCACATCAGGATAAGGCTGAGTCAACAATTGAGGAGTAAGTTCTCTCTTGTCAACCTGTCACACAGTAATCTCTATTCCCTACATATCTTCTCAGCATGGAACTTAATGTAAAAACATGCAGGCCTATTGTAGTTGGAACAGAAGAAATTGCAAGAGTCGCCTCATTATGGTCGGGTATTCCAGTCCAGCAGCTGACTGCTGATGATAAAAAGATCTTAGTAGGACTGGATGATGAGCTTAGAAAGCGTGTTATTGGTCAAGATGACGCTGTTGCGGCGATATCGCGGGCAGTGAAGAGATCACGTGTAGGCCTCAGTGACCCTGACAGACCTATAGCTACGATGCTCTTTTGTGGTCCTACAGGGGTTGGTAAAACCGAGCTTACCAAAGCTCTTGCGGCGAGCTACTTTGGATCGGTAAGTCACACAATCATGTCCTGATCATCCTGTTTTCATGTCATGTCACCGATGTTTTGATATGTTCCAAAGGATGTGGCTTGACGAGATGTCTTTGTTCTTTTTGAACAGGAATCTGCTATGCTTAGACTAGACATGAGTGAATACATGGAGAGGCACACAGTGAGCAAACTGATAGGCTCTCCTCCAGGGTACATTGGATATGGTGAAACTGGTACTTTGACAGAAGCAGTCAGGAGAAAACCATTCACCGTGGTACTGCTTGATGAGATAGAGAAAGCTCACCCTGATATTTTCAATATCCTTCTCCAAATTTTTGAAGACGGTCATCTGGCAGACTCACAGGTACTTAACCAGCATATCTTATAATATATGTGCAACCGCTGTTGTTTTATGTACAAACATAAAATGGAAACAATGTATTCTTTTAGAGGTTGAACAGTAAAACTTGTCCCTGCAGATTTTATGCTAAAAGTTGGTCAGCCATGCTCATCTATTTCCTTTTCTAGCCATTCAAACTGTTCCATAACTTCAAGTTTAGTGACTTGTTCTTGCGCAATTCTAGGATGGAACTTACTTCAGTAAATCCTAAACCTCCCAATGAAGTTAGATGTGCATAGCACACAAATCCAGATGCAGTAGTAGACTTGCTGTTCCATAGCTTTTATCTTAGCTAGTTCATGGGTCTCTTTGAATGCTGAAAAACCCTTCTGTGGATTACAGGGTCGCAGAGTTTCGTTCAAGAATACATTGATTGTCATGACATCAAACGTTGGTTCTACATCAATTTCAAACGGACGACGGAGCATGGGTTTCTCAACAGATGACACCGAATCAAGCCGATATGTCGCGGTGAAATCCCTCGTGATGGAAGAGCTGAAGGGATTCTTCCGTCCAGAATTGCTCAACAGAATCGATGAGACGGTTGTGTTCCGTCCTCTGGAACAGACTCAGGTCTGTCTCTCACTTACCTCTTTGTTCTGAATTCGTACATGACATGGTGAACTTCAACCACATCAGGCACTAATGCTCTCCTTGAAACACTTGCAGATGCTAGCAATTCTCGATATCCTCCTAGAGGAACTGAAGGGTAAGCTCTTGGCCGTCGGGATCGGCCTGGAGGTCTCCGACGCGATGAAGGAGCTGATCTGCCGAGAAGGCTACGACAAGAACTACGGCGCGCGGCCGCTGAGGAGAGCCATCACCCAACTGATGGAGGATGTCATCAGCGAAGCGATTCTTTTCGGCGAGTACAAGCCTGGCGACACGATACTGGTGGACACCGACAGCAAGGGGAAGCCTTGCTTGAGTCGTCTGAACCAACCACCGACCGTCCAAGTGTCTGACTCAACACGGACATTCTGAAGTGAAGCTCTCGTGTGGTAGACTTGGTAGAGTAGAGGCCTAATTTCCTATTCTTTCGATTTCGAGTAACGAGATAAGTAGTAATTCTTTGATAGGTAGATACCAAATATTCATTTCGTTATGTACATAACATTGAGGGAATTCGTCCCAGCATGGTCTTATTCGGCAAGTATATATCCAACTGTATATTGTCCTCCGGTTTATAACAAATACAGTATAATTTTGGAACGGCTGCATGGAGTGGATATTTTGGACTAAAATCAGTGAATGAAAACTTTGTTTTCCTTTCACCGGCACAGAAGTTAGTATTTGCAGCTGCTTTTTAATGACGTTCAGTAACTTCTGTTTACACTCTGCAACACTGCCAGTGCCAATAGCAGACGAGCCATGTAGATAATTTTTTTAGAATTATTCAAAATGTGGTATCTGATTTAGAAAGAAAACAAGCTCACATGTAGTCATTTATGGCCTGTTTGGTTACATGCAACAACCTCAACCAGGCCCGTTGGTTGTGACTTTTGGAGGCTTTGGCCTGTTTGGTTGTGTGCAAATGCTACTGGGTCTGCATGGCACGCTTCTTAAAGCATCTCCGGGTCCAGCTATGCAAGCACGCTCGAATCGATCATATTTTCAAAGCCAAGCCCGAGCGATGAGAGGGGGTGCACGTGGGTGGAGGCAGCTCCACGCGGGAGACGCCGTGTTGGTTCCCGAAGCGGCGCCTTAACTCTCGTCACCCTCCTCTCACCGCTCACTCTCCCCTCTGTCCACTCTCTCTCACTGGCGACGACCACAATATCTGCACGGCGAGCACCAGCGGGCATACATCGGAGGCAAGCTCTGGACGGTGACCACCAGCTTCACCGCCCCCCCCCCCCTCCGCGTCAATGGCGGTATGCCCTCTGTCCCCTCGATTTCCCGCGACCGTGTTCGATTTATCGTTGATTATACATTGCACACATTCGATTCAAGGTTAGGCTTCGATTTGTGACCGATCGAATCGATTCCAGTTAGGGATTCGTGGGCACACACATAGGGTACGAATTTCACTACCACGAGATTGAAGGTCACTGCCAGGGTGATCACCGAGAAGCTCACCCTTGGTAAGGGTTGGGTCGCCTTCTGTGTAGCTCATGAGGTCTCGGGTAGAGGGTCCCGAGCTATTGATCTTAGCTTGATGGTAACAGGACAAAGAGGGACACGATATTTACCTAGGTTTTGGCCCTCTCGAAGAGGTAAAACCCCACGTCATGTTTTGCTTGTATTAAAGTGATGGGGTATAAAGTACAAGGTGGTCTACCTTGAGATCGTATGTGAATGTCTCTAAAACTCTCTCTATCCTATGGACTAAACCCTTCGGCTTATATAAGGACCGCGGGTATTTAGGGTTACGTGTAGGTCGGTTACATCTAGGGATAAGCTTATTGATGATTTGAACATTCCTTGAAGTTTGCGCCAAGTCTTCGAAGGATTACATCTTGAGCACGCCGAGAGCCATGGTGGACATAGCCCATTCTTCGGTTGCCTGGGGGTCCTCTGCCCGACCCATGACTGACTGACCGACGTGGTTAGCACTCCCTAGTCCAGGACACTATCAATTGTCTTTACTGACGAGAGTGTTGAGGTGGTGGCCACATACAAGCCACACCACAAAGCATTTGACATGGATCCTGAGGGTGCATAGGATGTTATATCTGCCATCTTATCACTGCTTTTGTTAGTCCCGTTTGAAGACTTTGTGATACTATTATGTTAGTACTGTTATGAACCTGCCTATTTGTACTGCTATGACAAAGTATGGTTATGGTTTATTTGGTGCTAATGATTTACGATGTGAATATTATGCTGTTGTGTTTGCGTGTGTACTGATAACCTCACCACTCATAAAAGAGGTTGCCACAACAGCATAATATTCACATCAGCAAAGTTTGTATGTTGACAAAGTGTTATGACAAAGTGTTTGCTAATGATTTATCGGTGTTTTACATATAGTTTGGTTGCTATGACAAAGTGTTTGCGTATGTAACCAAACAACAACACTTTGCATCTGGGTAGAACATGCAGGCAATCAAACACCGATTCCTATGTTGCTGCTCAGCTAGGCTTGAGGGGATGCATGCAACCAAACTATATGTAAAACATGGTTTTTGACCTTTGTTCACTCGGCATAGCTGAATCAGGCCATAAATGCAAAGTGTCAAAAATAAGTGCAAGCAAACTCACTAGCCCGTCGTTTTTCTCTAAAGAAAAGATAAGGAGTCCATAATCACGAGACAAAGAAGGCCTAGTACTACTTCCGTCATACATATTTAAGTAAATATTTTAGCTTTAGAAAAATATATAAGTAAATATTTAGAATGTTCAAGCAAAATATTTAAGTCATATCCTAACTTTAGATGAATGTATAAAGAAACATATGTTCAATATTATTCAAGCTAAATGTATAAGTACAAATACATGAAGTCCTAGAGAAGGGGCAATCTAAATTATCATATTTGACAACCAATTAATTAATAAGAAATATTCAGATTTCTTATTATCACATGGGAAAAATATATATACTTGAGACTGTGCCAAAATCAAAATTGACTTTTTATAGAATCTTGGGAAAAGTTATGTTGTGAACCTCGTGGTACCCATTCTTGGCCTTGTGGTTGACGTCTATGTACACGATCAGGGGCGGAGCTACGTACAGCTAGCCGGTGTCACCGGCACCGGGTGCAATTTGTACATACTCATTGGTTTAGTGTGTAGGTCATTGAATTTTTTGATATGTAGGTATGTGTTCTTCTGTGTGGACACCGAGTAATTTTAAGTCTGGATCCACCCCTGTACACGATTACCCGTGTGCTCTGTGCTGTCGGGCAAGATGGTTGCTGAGCCCGACCAGCAGTTGTACTTGTTGACCTTGGTGCTGGGCATGATGCTCGTTTCTAGCTCTACCAGTTGATGAGATCGCATAAGACGGAGTGCCCCACACGATTAAGCCGCAAATGGGCTTTCAGGGTTGTACTGATAGAAGAGATGGTACCAGAGGCAGAGCTGTCAAATAAAAATTGACAACATTTTTTTCTAATCTTGGAAAAAGCGATGTTATGAACCGTGGTATCCCTTTTGTGGTTGACGTCTGTGTACATGGTCGGCCTGCTGTCGAGCAAGATTGTTGTTGAACCCGACCAACAACCGTACTTGTCGAACTTGGTGCTGATCATCTCTAGCTCCACCCACTTGATGAGGTCATACAAGATGGAGTGCCCCCACATGATTAAGCCGCAAATTGCCGTGTCAGGGTTGTACTAATATAAGAGACGGTACCAAGGGCAGAGCTATATGTATTTTCGCACCAAGGGGAGGGGGGGCACCGCCCCCATCCCTAAAATATCACCGAGGGAAATTAGTTTACGGAGGGCTTTGCTGAAAGAAAATATTCTCATCAGCCCCTCCACTACTAGGAAAAGGGCTATAGATGATATGGCCACTAATGGCGCACCAGACATGTGGTGCGCCATTACTATATACTAATGGCGCACCATGTGTTGGTGTGCCATTAGTGTGAAAATACTAATGGCGCACCACATCCACGGTGCGCCATTAGTAAATTTTTTTTTTAAAATTTTCAAAACTACTAATGGCGCACCGTGGGATGGTGCGCCATTAGTAGTTCAACTAGTAATGGCGCACCATCCCACGATGCGTCATTAGTTCAAATTATTTTTTTCAATTTTTTTTATTTTTATTTTTTAAACTACTAATGGCGGTGCGCCATTAGTAGTTCAACTAGTAATGGCGCACCGTCCCACGGTGCGCCATTAGTAATTTTGTTACAAATTTTATTTCAATTTTTTTTATTTTTTTGAAAAACTACTAATGGCGCACGGTTGGGGTGGTGCGCCATTACTAGTTGAACTACTAATGGCGCACCACCCCCACGGTGCGCCATTAGTAACTTGGCCCATTCCACCGAATGCACCCCCCGGACCGCCTTTTCAGTTTTTAAAAAAATAAAAGAAAATGATGGAAATGTCAAAAAAATAAAATAAAACAAGTTTCCCATGTGATATGTGGTCTAGTTGTTGGGAAAATTAACAAATATGAATTTCGACTTTATTTGCAAAATCTCTCTGGAATTTCTTAAAATGGGCATAACTTTTGCATACGAACTCGGATGAAAAAGTTTTTTATATGAAAAATCATCTACTCGAAAAGTTCAAAATCCTCAAAAACCCAACAGAAAAAAAGATATGGGGCTTTTAAGATCTGAAGAGGCAAAAAAATTCAAAAAAAATCAAACTTACTAATGGCGCACCTGCCCATGGTGCGCCATTACTATCTTCCCGCCTTCAAAATTCAAAATAAATTAAAAAATAAAAAAAGTTACTAATGGCGCACCTGTCCATGATGCGCCATTAGTATCTTCCCGCCTTCAAAATTCAAAATAAATAAAAAAATAAAAAAAAAAGTTACTAATGGCGCACCTGCCCATGGTGCGCCATTAGTATCTTCCCGCCTTCAAAATTCAAAAAAAAAATAGTAATGGCGCACCTGCCCACGGTGCGCCATTACTATGCCGTATATATGGCTGGGCGTGTCCTCTCCTCCTTACCTCTTCATTCTTCTCCTCCACT